>NW_026854015.1:0-181232 GCF_026571515.1 Ruditapes philippinarum
AAAGCATTAGAAATAGTTCAATCTTAAATTTTATCATTCTTTTGATTTGAATTCTGTATATTTACATTTACAGCTATATAGCTTTGTACCAATAATTGGAAACATTTCTTACCTTCAACACGTGCCTTGGCCTTTGCATTCTTTAAAGTCAGTGTTAATATGACTATGGTTAGTACAATTACAGCCGCTGCAGATGACAAACACATGACAAGTGAATTGGGTTTTTCCTTCTTTTCTTTTACCTCGTCATCTCTCTTTGTGATATCACTCACGACAATCTGTTACGGCTATCTTAAAACCATTGACAGCAAAGATTGAAATTATGTAAGAAACACTACCAATGTTCCCAGCCTCGTCTTTTGCCCAAATAACATTGACGTATAAGCCCCGGTTGCATCTATTCCTACTTTGATACATTCGGTTATCCCTGCAGCTTTTGAAGTTTGCGCTAGGAATACTTAGGAGCTTAGCATCTGTGAAATCACTTTCTAAGAAGTCATCGTTGTTTGATATCCTTAATTCGTATTCCATGGCTATAATAGTAAAATTGTTTTTCGTATGCATTCTAAAACATTTTTCAAATAACAAATCAAAGTGCAAAATAAATGAACGTTTATTCTCCACAAATTCATATTTTTCTAATATAGTTTAGGAATAGTTCAAAAATAGCCGTGCCTCAACAAAACTAGAACTTATAAGATGTCAAACCCACAAAATATGATAAACAAGATCAACAAGGAAAGGCGGCGTTCAATGAACGCAAACATTGTCCGATGTTTACTTCATCTCCTGTCGCCGTCCAAGTTATAGTATAACTTCTCCTTTCGCCATATGGAGTATTTTCTGTAGATAAATCTGTGATAGAAACATCTGTAATACGACCTAGTGCAGTAACATCACCGGTTACATAATTACTGACTAAAATGTCATTGGTCACAACTGACCATTGAAAGTTGTCTTGTAATACACTATTAAGAAGTTCATCTAAACATACATGAGAAAATATCATATATTGCCTTATCTAATTCTATATGCACAATACGTCTTATCTTAATATCTATAACTGTGATCCAAATGCCTTCCAGACCACTACTGTTCAGTCGCCAGAACAATTATTTTTGCAGGTGTATTGATAATCGTGAATTGATAATCGTGTATTGATAATTTGTCGAAAGATTAAAACAAAGTATATAAGTTAGTTAAACATTTTACTTAGAAATTATACACATGACACAACTATAAAAACATGAACACATTACAATCTTCATTGTTGACCTGAATCTTGCTTCGCTAAAAACATCGGCCACATATGTTGTACCCTTCTTTCCTATAACAAACACCTTTGCTCTCACTCGACCGTTTCAGCTGATAGAAAACGCAGGTATAACACCTGCATATACGCCATCGTTAGACGTGTCATCGGGGTCTTGATCAGAGTATTAGAAAGAAATATTACAGGTTATATGTTTCTTCATATGTGTAAGCTTTATTTGCAAATCTGAACTAAATAGAATGATATGAACGCATTCATCTTTCAAATGTGTAAACAAGAAAGCGCGGGCACTGGCTTTCTCGTGGGCTAACTGGCTAGATTCCTTACATGAAAAGTCTGACATCCCTTTAAGAATTAGAATCCACAGAGTGAACGAAAAATCATTTTACCCTCAACATTGAGAATTCTAATTCCGTTAAGGACATTGAATTAGTGTAAAAAGCTATGTTACTTGGAAGACATTATAAGAAAAATTGACGAAATGTATTATTATGAAAACTTTGTACGTATTCACCAATATTAATATGACTGTATTAAAGTATGTGTTCATTGAATGCTGCCCTTCCTTGTTGATTTTATTTTTCATACTTTTTAGGTATGGCACTGAAGATAACCTTATCATACCATCTCTAGTACATGCATAAAATAATGCAACTTCTAGTTGGCAAGGATTCAATACCTGCTGCATTATCAAGTAATGAAATTTGACAAGGGTATGGTGCCTTTGTTTCAATGAATGCTGTAACAAATGCATTTAGAATAGCAGACCTTCCTTTGGTCACATCTGCTTCGATCACAGGTCACTTACCAGATGAAAAAGTGAAGTTCACTGAAGATATCCAAGAACATACACGCACAGCTTCCGAGTTGATTGGTAAAGACGTTACGACTAACTCAAAAGAGGAGTTGGTTTTGATTGTAATGTTATATTGTCCGGTCTGTCAGAAATCTCAGATGTCTGGTACAGAAGTGTCCTATTGTTCCAGTAAGACCTCTCTGGCCAACAGTTGATTAGAAACATTTTGGTTGAAGCTAAAGCTTATAGTTACTAGTACAAAGAAATATCAGATCTCTGGTACTAAGGATGCTATATTTATAAGACAAAGGGTCAATGAAAAACTATTTTTATGAATCTTCGAAATATCGTATGTTTAGAAATTTTAGGATATGAGATTGTTGGAATGTAAATATAGGGATTAAATGATAGGTTTTCCTTTCGACTTGTATTTGGTTGAGAATTGTTTTTGAGAAAATAAATTGTTGTCTTGGAATATATAATTAATACAAGTATGAGCATTTATTTGTATTATATAATTGGTTATGTCTTTAAACTGTAGACCTAGATTTTGGTTGACATACGATTAAAGTGACATTATGCTCATATTTTCATGGTCAAGTTGAGCTGAATTTACTTTATATTTGAAAAGATTGACTGTCAAAATGGTGTTTGACCAAGAGTTGATATTGGAAAATGTTTAGGATAAAATTATAAATCTGTCTAAAATTTAAAAAGACTGCCCCACTCTGCTTATAAACTAAGCGTTATAGGTAAATCGTAATGGATATTAACAGAAATTTCGTTTGGATTTGTGAGTTATTTATTGTTTATGCGAACTTAATTATTAAATTAATAGGAATTATGGCAAAATGAAAACTTATTTGACTTTCACCCATTCACTCACTATTTACCCTAGGATGGGCATAATGTCACTTTAAACATAGCACATGATAACTCATATAATAAAGGTTGTCGTGGAGATAACTGTAAAGATAGCTTGATAGTCTGTTCAGACAGACATAGCTTAAACAACTGTGTAATGGGGAAGAATTCGCTTAAAGCTAACATGTATCAAACTGATGGTGGGTATGGATGGATTGTTGTAGCTTGTACATTCTTCATTGGATTTATCATAGATGGCTTGGCGTATTCGTTTGGGACATTGCTGGTGGAATTGCTGGAGCAATTCAAACAGGACAGGGCATCTACTGTGGTCATTGGCTCAGTCTTGTCAGGAGTTATGTACCTTATAGGTATCAGTGTTCATACATTCACAAGCATGTATCATAAGTTGAAAGTATATGGGTTCTCATTTATTCCATACATTTTGCAAATAAAATATTAATTTTAAATCTGAAATTATCGTAACAAGTGACTTTTTTCTTAATCTTATTTTATCGCGATTTTCTCGTATATTGTGTTTTCTCTTTCAGATTTTGATGTTTATATCACATCATATTAAGATAAAATACAGAAAGTTATATATGTATTTTTTCTAAAAATTACGCAACTTAGTTTCCTTTTCATTTAAAAAAAAAGACAAAAATAACAGACGACACGGTACATGAAATACAGCTAAAATAATTTATCAAAAATATACTTTGACAAAACAACATGAAAATTCTTATTTACATGATAATATGCAATGTTACCAAAACGCTTGGTCTGACCAATAACTGTTTTAATAAAAATCATGAATACTGTATTTAATTTTATTTATTTTCTCACATAATCATTTCTTTCTGAAAAATTATGTGTTGCATTGTGGTATATTGTTGTTTAAGTGTTCAAGTGGCACCCAAAAACGAAACGCCATAACACTATAAAATTTAATATTTGACAGACTCGATTTAAACCACAAAAATTCGCTTGAGTTCCTAGAAAATATACAGGTATTTTCAAAAATGACGTTACACATTTCTATGTCAGTTTAAATACATATTATGATATAACACTACAATTTTCAGTATATTTGATTTTAAAACTGCTTTCTTGACGCAAGGTAAATGTGTGAACATCATAACAATCTACCACAAAAGATAAAACAATTACAATTTGTCAATGACGTTCTCAAACACGAACTGAAATTTAAATAAAACCACTGACATGAAATAAATAACACAAACTGATATAAATGCTTTGCATAAAATTATATTGCACTTAATCTTGTAAATGATAATGATAATAACAATTTCCACGTAATCTACGTGATCGACTATTCTGCTAATGATAATATTCCGATTATCAATTTGGTATACATGACCTTTTAAGTTATGTCGGTCGCAACGTGTCACAAACTTAAATCCCAAGCATTATTTTTCTTCATAACTTAACTTTGTTTGACTTACTTACTTTATTGTCACTGCTAAAGGAGGGGCATAATTGACAAAAGTCAAAAAGAATTCGCCTTTTAAATATATCAAGTCTCATGGAACGTTTAACGTTTTGTATTATTTTATTCATTTTATAGTCTCTTCAATGTGATACAATAAACATGTGTTTATAGCATACCATAAATAAAAGAAATACATTTAACTATATTAAGAATGCACTGTTGTATGAAATATTTCCTATGTATCATGATGTTTTTAAAGCAATATAAAATATAAGAATGACAAAAAGTAATTATTAATACTAGTTTGCAATCTAGTACGGGGAAGTTCAAAAACTATTTCATTCCTATCTTGCTCATCTATGATAATAAGAACTAGTTATAAAATAAGAATTCCTATTTTCTTTATCAATCAATCAATTTATCAATCAATCAATCAATCAATCAAACAATCAATCAATCAATCAATCAATCAAACAAACAAACAAACAATACACAAATTCAGCCTACATTGCAAGATGGCAAATATTGAACATATCAGGATAAAATTTTAAAAGGCCCACAATACCCCAGTATGATTTATTTTTCGTTCTCAATTTTTTTTAACCTGGTGTCACATAATAGTTTCCAAATCATAGTTTGCTTCCGTTCGTTGTCCTTTGACACTAGTACATTGATATAATATTTTTATGGAAGTCAAATACTAGTTTGTTCGCATTTATCTACTTTTATTACAAGAAAATTTCAAAATTAGAACTACATTCTTCAGATAATAAGCTACAATCATTATTCAACCATTATTTTCCAGTAACAAAACTCATGTTTGCTCTTCTCAAGGAATGAAAATGTAATTCTTTAATAATGCATAATTTGCGTTTTAGTAAAGATGCATAGCGACAACATCTTTAACAATTTTAACCTTTCTGAAGAGATAATACAGTTACTGTAGATATCCAAACGATTTGTTATGACTATAACATTCGATAAAAAGATAAGACACTGACAAAAGTATTTTGTTTTATGTGTTTTGATATTTTCTTTTTTAAAGCTTGATATATATACATTACTTTGCAAAATCTCGGACATTATTATTTAAGACTCATTTCGATTACTAATTTGATTTGACAATGTCGATGATTAAGATGATAAGTTGCATTCATAATAATAGTGACAGATTTATTCATTTATTATAAAGGTCATAACAATATTCAGATGATAGAATTACATATAGCCATGCCATTCTAATGATTGTAACAGATAATTATATTTCTAGGAAAAGAAAGCAAGCGTTATTATCTTATATATTTAATAATATCTAATCTAATACTAATATCAAATCACGGTTCATATTCAAATGTATTGAGAAGATAGAGAAGGAGTGTTCATAATATGATAATATGTGGTCATAGCGTCCAAAGATAGCGACGGCTGACGTATAAATGGAAAATGTGTCCAGCCCGATTAACCTAATCATGTATTTTCTAAAATGTATTTAAATATTATTTGCTATACATGACATACACATGACATGTATTTGTAATAATAAAATAAAATTTTATATAAATTCTTAAAAGAGCTATCTATAAAAATCATTTTTTTAAATATGTAATTTTGTATATTTAAACAGATATTGAACATTTCACACTAAATGCTCTTTGCAGAAGAATGTCAAATGAATTTCCGCGAGAATGACAGAGAAAAGTAGTAACAAACAAACAATAAGATATACAACTCATGAATTTAAAAAATAAAAAAAATATTATATGGATACATATCTATTTCATGGCTTTACATTCATTAAATCGTTTACATCTTTGAGTTAACAGTACCATAAACGTCTTTGTTTGTTTCGTTATTTTGTTTCGTTTTATTTTGTTTTAATTCGTAAATGATCCCAAATATCAATATCATATACATGTATATTATTGATATCTAATCTTACTAGAATTTATAAATACTAACTACACTCTTTGTTATGTGATACTTGATAATATAAATTTAATAGACCTTCTTTTTGTTCCATTTGTAGGACCATTAGCCGGAGCCTTGTCTGACATATATGGTTGTCGTATCATCGTGTTCTGTGGAGCTGTTATCAGTAGCGTTGGTTTCGTCATCAGCTTTTTTGCCACGAGCGTCATGTATCTTTACTTCTCGTATGGTCTACTTGGGGGTAATGAGAGATAGTTACACAATATTGAATTAAAACCTGAGCTCGAAGTTTTCTCTTGCCATTAATTTATTATGTAAAAAAATATATAGAAACTGCCTGACCATGTACTGGACGGGGACCATCAAGCGAACAGTGTTTTGAATATTTTTCCATATAGATTTTAAAAGGTAAATACTTGGAAGTTTAAACACAGTAAAGCTATGTTGTTCTTCAAATGGAAGAGCTAGTTTGTTTATTTTCGATATTGTAGACACTCCTTGAGGCCTCTGCTAAGGGGGGGGGGGGGTCAAAATTTCTTAAATTGTTCTCCCTACAGTACCATGTGTCCGGACGGATATGTAAAACTTTTATCTAATTCAGGTAATGGCTTCATTATTCATTCTAAGGTAAAATACATTATTCCAGCAGCATATGCTTAAATTTTTATTATTCCATTGTTTATTCTGAAAATGAATATAACTACTAAACGGGATCAGGTATTTCATTCTTGATGTCAGAATTTTCAACGTCAGCGTTGTTGTAATATATACAAACCTATAAACTTTAAAAAAGATAAAAATCAATTTAATTAATTAATAAATCCTAGAAGAAACATGCATTTATTGTTGATATTAGTGTGGCTGATTGATCCACAACCATTAAACAAAGAAAATAACTAAATCAAGCGTTATTTGGGACATTCCGATTTGATGATCGTTGATTATAAAACATCAGAAACAGCTACTTAGTGTACAGTGTAATTTATGAATATGATTTAAGATTAAATTTTTCTTATTACAATCTATACTTTTTTACATTTTTGTGTTTCGTTTATTATACAATACCATTTATTTAGAAATAAATATGAAACTACTTGCTTAAAATATAGCAAATTTATGAACAGGAAAGCCAAACTCCTGTTCCCATAAGTTCGGATTTCTTTATCTTTCAATTTTGTTAAGATATGTTTACTCCAATGAAATGTTTGTCTACTAGCATTTATACTTGTATTAAATACTTAAGGGCTTTTTGATTTGGTGTACGAGGTAGCTTGAAAACATTAGATACAACCTGTTTAGTCCTAAACGTTATTTTTCTAGAGTCAATATCAATAGATACACCTTTTTTATTCTACAGGAAATATAAATATGATGTTCATAAAAGTTTAATTTTATATCAAATTAATGATAGAGATTCTGTTTTAAAAACGTTTACATGTACATAACATTTGTTAGCTGCAGTAAGGTTTTTCTTTACATCTTTTAAGGCATTGGTTTCGGAATCATGTTCTTACCAGCAGGTGTATGCGTCATTCAACACTTCACGGAACGTCGTGCTCTTGCCAATGGCATTGCCGTATGTGGTTCAGGTAAAATTTATTAGAAAATATTAATTTGAGGAGTAAAATATTTAATGACAGTAATTGGAGTAAACTGTTATGAAACATATATAACAATGTATAACAATGAATTAGAAGTAAAGGTAAAATAGAAAACAAATAGTGAGAGAGGTAACATATAAGATCGACCATGCTTGCATCAAATATCACATGACAAGGTTATAATACACTGACTACAATACTGAATTATTTTGGACAACCGTAAAACCTATAGTCCTATATATGTTTTGCAGCTGTATGCCGGAGTCCAATAGAATATTTAACAATGTTTTTCATTTTTGACAGAATTTTGACACTTTTTTTTTACTTCAAGTACAATTAAGATTTGACATAAATATGTTGGACTCGAAAAATAAAAATTAGGCTAGACTGAGAATAATATGGAATTGATATGGATTATTTGAACTCGGGGGGGGGGACGAGGCTTTATTGATATGATTGATCCTGATAATGATTTCTATCGGAACATCACGTGATGCAAGTTAATTGGTTACATTTTATAAGTTGTGACATAATTAATGTAACATTGCCATTTCAAACTTATTTTCCTCTGTTTATTTGATAAATAAAAATTTAAAAATCAAAACAACACATTAAATGTTAAATAAAATATATATCTATATTTATTCACAATTGCATAAATTTAAGCTGATAGTTATTGAAAGTATTTTATTTCAATCCGCTCTGATAGGAAGATATGTATTTTGATAGGACAGAAAGAGAACACACCAAACAAAATACATACACATCCACAACAAATAAACAGTTTGCTCTACAATTGTTATATAGAGGATATTTGTTTAGTTCAGTGTAAGATCGGAATATATTTCACCGAGTGAGCACCAAAAGGTATATTTCACGAGTGGCGCAGCCACGAGTGAAATATGAACTTTTGGTGTTCACAAGGTGAAATATATTTCGATCTTACACTAAAGTAAACAAATTTTCTTTTTATTATATGCAAAGAAACGGTTTAAAAATACATTAAACCTAATACTGAATGAAAAACGCGCCAAATAATAATACAACGTGACGTCATTTACGACGTCACGTCATTAAGTTGGTACCCAGTTCTGTGCACGCTGGTATTTCACTGAAACAACGTAAGGGGCTTAAATTCAAAACAGTGAAATTATCAAAGTGGTAATTTCACTGTTTCAAACAGTGAAATTACCAGTTTTATATCACTGATATATTTCTATAAACCACCGAAAAGCATGTAATAAAAAATAATAATTGCTTTTTATAAACAAGCATGTGAAATTCGCAGTATATATTTGTTTTATAATTGTAGTGTTAATATCGTATTTATTAGACGCCGCGTGTACGCGCCGTCTAGTAGATATGCATTTGTCAATATAGCAATGGGGAAACTTTTAGACTTGATGTTGTGCGTTTTGTTTTGTTTTAACAAAATCACATTGTTTTCAAATTTTCTAATAAAAATAGCTTTTCTGGTGCACAACATGTCACATAGCTTTAATGGATTAAAATAAACGTTTAACTGAAGTGATAGTGCCATGTTTGAATAGCATATTCTTTTTATAATTATCTAATTTTATGTAAGTAATAAATAATGTGCCTAATGAGCCAGTCTATAGTCGATCGTTCTAAAACTTAACGGTTGATTGAGGCAACGACTGAGGCAGTGTCACTCATTTCATTTGCTCCGCCTCTGTTGAAGTTCGGCTCCGCCTTAAATTGTCGCCAAATTAAATATGATGCTCGTATGCTAGCATTTAGTCTTCGTTGATGGGGGGAGAGGGAACCAGAACAACTATGATCAATATAACTTGACGAATCATTAAATTACAAGTACCACTATCAGAGGGGCGGTCTACCCCCACCCCTTAGCTCAACACAGTCCCGTCTATAGTCTAATGACGGGAGGGAACAAGAGGTATCACTAAAATACGCAATGGAGATTTTCTGGCGCTAAGGATGCATTGGAAATATTTTTTGCAAAACAGACAAAACGTGTGCGCCATGTTATTCATGAAAATAGTTAACATTTAAGTTATAAAACAGATTATCTGACTGAAATACGTTTATTTTAAAATGTATCACAAATATTTGCAATAGGTTATTTTGAATGATTTGTGACTGACGTTTGTTCTCTTTTGCCAAGTTTATTTACTATATTTAGTGGTCCTATTCCTAGATTCTAGGCGAATTCTCGGCACATACTGTCTTGAATTTATTTTAAGTTTACCAATCATTTCAATTTTACTTGTTATCCAATTTATTTAGCTCCGACCAGACGTTTCAATCTTTGTCGCAATAGACAAACATATCAGAATTTCAGACACATACCAAAAACATGGAGAAAAATTGGTTAGTGCTTCGGATATTCAACTGTAATAGAGAATGATTTTCAATTTTGATTTTGTACTTTACCTGTGACTGTCCCATCATTTGGCGGCGTCTTTGATGTGCAGCATCAACATTTAACTTGTATTTTTATAATGTAATATGTATGTGTAAAGCGCAATCTCAAGGTTTTCAGTATGTAGCTTACATGAAATATTTACCTTTACTATGAAACATATTCATACAATTGTTTGAGTATAAAATTAATAATTAATCAAGCCTATTTCTAATCAATCATTGTCAAAATCTTATTGTTTTCAGTTTTTTTTATTACAGGTGTTGGAATGTTTGTAATGAATCACCTTTCTAGATTTTTGCTTGATCACTATGGGTGGAGAGGAACTGTTTTGTTGTTCGCAGGAATTTCACTACAAGGCACCGCACTGGGACTTCTGCTTTTACCACCACTACCGAAAATGAAAGTTGTCGACCCGATGCTTTGTGATACACCGAAGATATTTGTTGTTGAGGGAAAAACAATCAAATAACAAGAGACGGCGATCCGAAGATACAGAATTGAAAGTGTTTTATATCAATGATACACTAGATACAAGTGTACAACTATCTAGCTATGAAAACAAGTAGACAAAATTGTTTTTTGATAAAAAAAGTGAACAGTGTGAAAAAAGTTCTTGCTCGTATTTTCAGTAGGAAAATTATTAACACACGGAGGATTCTTATTATTTTTACTCGCAAATTTTGCGGTACATCTTGCTTTTACGATTCCATTCAACTTTTTACCAGATCAAGCTGTAGAAAATGGTATGACGAAACATGAAGCTTCCTGGTTGATTTCCTCAATAGGTACGTTAGCAAATCATTCAAACAAAGGCTTAAAGTACATAAAGTTATCTTAGACATCACAACGGAACGCCGATGGTTCTACTCAGGTGCCAATTCTTGCTTGATATAATGCACGGATGTCACCCGAGGTCTTCCTTCACCAGCAAAAATGGAAAGTCGCCATATGACCCATACTGTGTCTGTGCGACGTAAAATCCAACCATACAAAAGACACCCCAAACGTGGCGTCAGATAAAAAGTTAATTACGGTGTCACTTCGTTCAATCGCTTTACATTCCTTTCAATACATTTTGAAATAAATACCGGAAGGAATTTTATTTAAAAACAAAACAAAAAATACAAAAGCAAAACAAAAAATACAAAATATAATATTAGAAATGATACATAAAAATAACTTTGTGCTTGTGATTTACTTTAAATTAAAATTTTCCCCTCTTTGTGAATCACAAATCCAACCCATCATTTCCCAATGCGTAAGACTCTTTTTACAAACGCCTAAATTAAAAGAGGGTTTTTAAACCCTTTTAGTATTTATATTGAATAATAATTTTTATGAACCCATCCATGTTTAATGTCAAGTTTCTTTACATATATAAAAAAAAGTAAAAAACTAAGGGTTTTTTTTTCCCCATTTCCAATCCCGATAAGCCGTTTTATACGGGGGATGGTTAGCACAAATTTTGTTTTAAAACCGGGATGGTTTTTTGTTAACATCGTTATTTTTTTACCCGGGGATCGAAACAGGGTTGTCACCTTTTTGACACATTTTGGAAACCCAAAAACTGATTTTTACCCATGTCTTTCCCGGGGAAAATGATGATAGGTAAAGAAATTTAAGCATTTATTTCTTTAAATACGGACAATGCATTCATTTTTTCGACGGGAAGTTCAGCGATAATTTGTTTTAGGAGTTTGATATTTCTATCCTCACAAATGATCATCAGGTTTCTAACAAGTACACTTCATTTTGATTTGTAAGCCGAACTGTGCCTTCAAAAGACTTTTATTTTTTCTTCTTGTTTAAGTACTCAACAACTACATTCTTATACCTTGAAAAATAAATATCTTATTTGTTACAGAAGCATTTATCTCATACTTTAATAATCTTGTATCAATTGTAAGATGTCTTGCAGTTTGAATTTAAGTTTAGAAACGACTTTGCCTGGTATTTTTTTAAAAATTTTCTCGTACATGCTGTGTTTAAGAAGCTTCCATAATCTCTTATCTTGATTGTTTAATACACTGTTTATTTAACAAAACGTTTTCTGTGATTTTACCCCTTAAAACTTTTAATCCCCTCTCATTACTTTAATGACCAAAAGCTAAGGCCCGGGTTCGGCCCAATATGTGAAACCCCAAATTTTAATTCCCAAAAAAAAGGCTTCATTTTGCAAGGTGGATCCCGAAACCCTTTATCCCCAAGTTTTTTCTTGCTGCCCTTTTTTGGGAACAGAAAGGGATCGCTCAACCCATTTGGAATGTGGCTGTTTGTTGTGGTTTTGCGGGGCCCTTTTTTAAATCCCCTATGGGAATTATTTCATTTTTTTAAAAGTTTTAATAAAAGATATTTAAAATTTTTAAAAAAATTTATTAAATACGGGACCCAAGACTTATTTAAAAAAATTGTTTTGATGTGGTTTTATGAAATATGAATGAAAATTGAAAAAATGATAAGTTTCCATTTTTTTAACTTTCCCATTGTTAAAAAAAGGCCAGGGCACATACACATTTCATACAACATATAATATGAATACATGTAGGTTATACATTTATCGTAGTTATACAGTTGTACATTTTTTATTACGTAAAACATTTATATTGCCAAGGATCTTTTTATGCATAACTTTTGAAAACATTGATACATATACATAGCAAGGTTTTCACTATTTCATAGCCTATTGCATTTGTTAACAGAGGAGATATTTACAAAATGCAAGGGAATTTATGATGAACAGATATGATTATATATATGGGCTACTGTAGCAGTAAATGATATTCATTTTCAGTATGCCCATGTAAATATTTTGTTCATAGCTCATATTTCAAACCAGTTGATGACAAATTGTATAGATCTGGTACCGTTCTCGAATACAGAATTTGTTTTCCGATCATTCAAATTATATAACATGAAATATACATATTTGGTAGGGTTTTTACCATGCAGATATCTTTCAAGTTCCAAAATAAGCATTATATGTAAATATATATACCTTATTTACATTTCATGTAAATAAAGGGAGGTAATTAGAAATGTATTTTCGATGAAGTCTGAGCTAAATATTTCAATAAGAATTGAATGCGTATGTTTATATGATTACTTATAATGCAAATAAACATTTGCAGTAACATATTTAACATAAATTTGGATGTTTGAAAATTGTTTTAAGAAGAATAATTATATACATATATAAAATTTCACTTAAATGTTGTTACATCCTTAATTACAATTTAAAGTTCAACATATCACATTTACATTACCGTAATACATTTTATAAATAGAATTATTTTTATTTCAGGTTTGATATATGATACCACCAAGAATTATGACATCACATTTGTTATTGCTGGTGCAGAGTCCTGATTGCTGGACTATTGTTTCTTTGCTCTACATGTGTCACTCGAAACAAAAAAGTGAAATGAATTATTTTAAATCCAAATCTAAAAATCTAAACGTTTAATTCAATTTTATCAGTATGAAATAGATATTAAGTTTTGGTAGTCATATAGTATGACCCAATTTTTTTTTTTATTCAATTTCATGTTCAAACACAAATTGAAACCATGAAGGAAATCGCATTATTATTTTTGTTTTTGTTATGTTTTCTTAATTGTGCTCTTTAGAAGAGTATATTGAATTATTATTATCATTATTATTATGTTTGTTTCTTATGTATGTTTTGTTTGTTTCTGTTTAAAATACATGTTAAGTCTTTCATTTGTTGCATTATATAACAGGTAACAAACAAATACAAAATGCCCACATTAATAATTATATTTTTATGCCATTTTCCCATCCACCTTTTGATTACATTTTCAATAGCAATACATGTTTTTGAGGGAAAAAATATTTTTTACTCGATAGTAAAAGTAAACTTTATTTATTCCGTCCCTGATATGGTAGAAATAAACGGAAATTCCCGGGGCCCCTTAGGGGGTTCGGTTAAAAATCAAGAAATAAAATGCTTTAAAAAAAGAAAAAAAATTGAATTTCTAAACAATTTCCCAATTTTGCCCAATTTTTAGATTGACCATGTGATTTCTAATTTACCTTATTTTTGGCAGAATTTATGAAAAAAGGGAGCCAAGTATAAATTTTGCCTTTTGCAAAGGTGACGTCTTTTTCGATGTCTGGTATTGTAAAACTAAAAAAATAAATTCAATATAATATAGATATGGGGAATGATTATTGTCGGTTCTTGCATGTCAATATTTACTAGCAGATGCTGTCGGTGTGTATTTTCTAATAATGTTATTCAAAAAAAAATAAAATTTGTCCGCTTGTTTTGGTTTGTATTGTTTTTGTGATGACAAACCCCAATGTCCTATATCATATAAAAAAGACAATTATGTTATAAAAAACAAATATGTTTCATGTTTATAAATTTGCATTCTCTGGAATGTTTCGTTGATTGTAATAAAATGTCATCAAAATAATTGTTTCCTTTGTTAATTTCAGTTTCGACTGCTTTTTAAATTTTTTCTTTCTTTTATTTGAGAAATAGATATTTGACACATTTACAAGTATACTTTAAAATACCAAACAATTAAAAAAATCTTCAAATCTAATTCTGACCAAAGAGCCATGTTTAACTTAGTGGTGCATGTTTTATATATTTAATTAAATAAGAGTAAAATTACAAATGAACCAAACTTTTAAACATTTATTAAAACATTCATTAGATAAACTACAAACCAGAACTGGGCCAAAAATTAAGCAAAGAAAACAAAGCAATGTTAAAACTATTTATATCTCACCAGTTAGCACTAATTCTTATGGAAAAAATAAAGCAAATATTTTTATTGAGCAAATTTAAAGCAAATGCAGCCAGGCTGACAATTTGTAAATTAGAAGGAGGAAATAAATCATTTTGAAATTATCAATTAAATTACATTTTCGTTAAGATATGAATACATTAAAAAAAGAAGAGAAAAATTCTAAAGATTTTTGTAAAATTGCAAATGCATTTTATGTACATCTTAGTTATGATAGTTGTTGTTTTCAAATTATATGAATGAAATTGATATTTATAGCATAAAATTGTGAGCCGTACCTATGCCCCACGCATTAGACAGGGAAGTGATAAGTAAAGGCATTTCAATAGCCTAAAAAATCAGTTTTTATTAACCCATTCGTCCGTGAAAGGCGTCTTTATTTTCCTCAATTATTTCAGATTGTTTTAAATGGGCAATGGATTTGCCTTATTTTTGATTTTATTGACCTATCAAATTATAAATACATTACAGCATTTATTTAAATATTTGATATAACTTTTCGTTTTCTACCAAGAGATGTTTTAAAAGTCACACTACGTCATTACATCCGATATGTGCGACCAGTTAAGCAATTGATTAAAACTTTTGACTTATCTTTTTTTACCTAATGGAATCATGAATGAAAATGTTTACCACCGGTAAAAAGAGCAGAATTATGTCATATGTCATTTAAGGAAGCATTTAAATTAATCTTTAATTCACCTTTTTAATTTAAATGTCTCTACAAATAAAGTTGTAAATAAACACATTACAAACAAGGAAACAAATGTTTAAAGAGGCAAAGATATGCAGTTTCGTATGAAAATACAAATTTGTTTCCAAAATTGTCATCTGGACTGTAATTACTTTGTGGACCTTATCTGTAGGTTCGTTAAACTTACAGGTTATTACCAAGAACCTCAATCGATCGTATTGCATTTATTTCGTTAATTAACATACGATTCATTCCATTGACTATTAAGGAATGTTTTAATGCGGGGGTAAAATGTTGTCTTGATTTAATTCTGAAGTTTTAAAAAAGGATTTAGGTTTTATCTTACTTTCTATGTCATAACCTTTCGGTCTTAAACCTTTTTTTTGAACCCTTTTGAATATCAATAACCTTCTTGCTGAAACAATAACAGCGTACCATACCACGTGACCTTCATGTCATTTTTTTTTTGGTAATATGGCATGAAGAAACAGTTAATAAACCGCTCATTTCAAATCTTTAAACTAACGTTACTCCTTTATTTCTTTATCAAATATGGCCAAATAAAGTGGAGGCTAAGGGAAAAGTTTCAAAGCATAAGTGTATGGTAACAATTATTGTGACATGACATTATGGACAGTTTTGGCTCAAAAACGGGAAAGCTATATATTTGTATGGTAAGAAAAAACATTTTGGTAAATTATAGTTTTCCCTTTTTCTGGACAAAACTATCTATGTATAAAAAACAAAAAGAACAACAACAACATTACCATGCACATGTAAAATACAATTTTTCCCTTATCCCTCACTTTATTGTGTTTTGTTGTTATTTTTCTGGTCCTTTGGACTCATTGATTCTAGCACTTTTAAGTTTTGAAAATTGAGTACTCAAGCCGGTGCTAGGGGGTGTGAGGGTGTGGCATTTCTCAATTATCCCTTTTCTACTTACTTAATCAAACCGAGTCGACTGTCGGCAATATCCATGTAATTTTTTTGTGATTTTTGCTTTCCCTGGGGTTACCCTTTTTTCTTGGGTTTTTTTTTATTTCAAAATTGTACCCCCTCCAAAAGTTGGGCACGAAACTGCGGAAAACCCTTTTGGAACTTGTAAATCTTGGGTTTCCCAAACACGGTTTAAAAAGGGAGGGGGGATAAATTTGTTTTCAATTAGAATGTATAAAAATAGATATGAATGTATGCTGTGAATGTGATCATGGTAAAGCTTTTCTTAAAAACTCTCTCCAAAACTGAAATTGTGATAATTACACTCTAAACCATTTTATTTTTGTATTCATTTATATTCAATTATCTTATGCAATTATTTAATAACTGTCTCGTAAAAATTTATTGCTGGGAAATTCACCATCAAATAATATTCGAGTAATAATTAATTAAATTTCTGTTTCTAAAATTATTTCGATGTGTGTTTTTTTTTTATATTTGGATTGCAGTTTACGCAGCGTTAAAACACAGTAAACTTAAAGAAAACATATTTAGAGGTGTACAACCGATAAGCGGACGAGTTAAATTTAAAATAAAATGCATACAACTGCGTACATTATATTTACTTGTAGTAATTATTTTAATTGTGTAGTAAAAGAAATGTGATATGAAATATTGAACAGGAAAAATGAACAAAAGCATGTCGGTATATTTGTAATGAATGCACACCTGCATGTTATAATACTTACTTTCCTGGTTTCCGCTTTTATGTAACGCTTTTATGTAACGAAAGCTGCCCCAGACTTATGAAGAAGACCTGATTTATCAAAAAAGCTAAATGATAACGAAAGCTTATTGTGCCCAGTCATAGAGGCATGTTGTGTAATTATGTAACTGCTTGACTATCGAAATATGATAAGAGAAACAACATGTTTAAGAGAATATCATTATAGAAATTTTAGGCCTCTACAACGCCTTTTTGCGTAAATAAATAAATTCATTCCTTAACATGCTTGTTTTTTTATTCCATCATATCCTTAAAAAATAAGTTATTAATTAATTAATTAAATAAATGAATGAATGAATAATTATCCATACCTAATAGATCCTAGAAGTATCATTAAAGTTAAAACTTGCACATAATACGAATAAACATGTTTCGGTTAACTTAAATGTAGATTTATAGGAAGTTCTATTTAACGTTTTAAAATGTATTTGAAACCTTACAACCTTAATATATTACGCAATATACCGCGCATAAATAGTTAATGTAAAAAGTGTTATCTATTGCGAAGCATAAAAGTTAACATTTTCACTTCAAACGATTGAAACATACAAACCAAAATGATATCAGTGAATGTTAGTGTTCATTGTGTAAAACAAAAGTAAAATAAAGGAGGAAAACTTTTCAAGCATTATCAAATTTTCAACAAAAAAAAGGGTAATCAGGAAAATGTATAATTATACTTTATTGTGACAAATACTAAAATGGTGGAATAGAATATCTTTAAAAGTGTAACATAAATTAAAAGGGTTTAATTATGGATTCCCTTTTAAAAGAAGGTAATGGTAGAGAAAATAAGATTGACAAAGAAAGTAGATATGGCTGGGTAGTTGTCATGGCAACATTTTTCATCTCCTTGATTGTAGATGGTTTGTTTTATTCTTTTGGAATATTGTTCGTGGAATTACTGGAGTATTTCCAACAGGAGAGAAGTTCAACGGTCGCTATAGGGTCGATTATGTTTGGATTTATGTATCTCATTGGTAATATGAATAAATAAAATCAATTAAACCTATAATTTAATGGTATTAAACAGCCATGTTGTATTCTTGTATAAAGCCATACAGATTTGTTCCTCCTGAAGATAAATCATGTTTACAAAAACACATACATTGTACTATATATTTTGTAAGATTTCAATTACGGTGATAATTCGTGACATGCTTTATAATTAACATCTTAGGTGCCCATCATGGTTGTGTATAGTGTTTTGAGCGTATATGAATGTTAGTGTACATTCGAACATTCATGGGAATCTATTATCATTATGAAACATAATGTGATTAAGTGAATTTTGTTTTTACATGGTGTAATTTTAAGGTCAACGAAAAGCTCAATTATGTCATGAAAAATCAAGGAAGAATATTAGATATTTTATTAATACACACGGTTAAGAGATATTTTAACAAATGAATAATAAGGTAGTTATTAAAGACATGCATAGAGAGAGGATAAACAAAATATCTTATTGCATGTTTTGCAAATAAACAGTGACATTGAACATGTTTTGATTAAATATACAACTGTTTAAGTTTCTTTCACAAACAAAATTCCAATATATTATAAATGGACAACGGAACACGTGGTATACATTATTGTTTGTAAAGCAGATATATTCTTATTACATTTCATTTAGATTTTCATTTAATTTATGTTATTCTGCAGGAGATATACAAATTGTCTTTGAAAATTTAAATTGCAATGTCAGTTCAAGTACTTTTAATACCAATTTGCCATTTGTAAATATCCAAACATGAGTGCGGGAAATGAAACAGTCCCATGATTTTTAAAATTGTCTTTCTTTAAATAATTCCAAACAATAGCCGATAGCTTTTTAAAAATCAAACATTCATTTTTGTGCTATTAATACAACTGATTTTACAACTGATGAGATATTAAACTTTTTTGTTCGTTGGAGGAAGATATCAGAAAATATGTGTGTATTAAAGGGGCTAGTCTTTTTTGTTTGCCATTTTTTTATTTATTTTGCAGTTTCGCAGTTTGCATTGTGACATTTCACATGAAAAAGTTCCTTTTCAAATTATTACATTTCCTTTTCCAATTACAATAATAGGGATCACAAAAGGCCTGGTAGGGCACTAATTAAAGTTAAGATGTACAATTTTCAAGATAGTATAATACTTGCATTTCAATGTAACTTGATATCATATGATCACGAATCCCTTCTAAAAAATTTTTTTAAAATTGTAATTTTTGTAATTGTTATACATCTGTATATGTTGGTTTTAAGAAATTAAGGAAAACATAGATTCGGACGTAGACATAAATGGACCAGCATACACTAAGTGAATAAATAGAATAGTTGTCAGAAAGTTTTTATTAGAAATGATCCCGGCAAGCAAATTCCCTTCATTTCTTACATAATTTTCTATAATTCTTTCTTAAATTATGATTCAAACATCCCAGCATATCAGGCTTCTTATAAAAGTTGTAACATCCTCTTTACTCTACTTCACTGCATTGTTCTGTCATCGTGGAGTGTTTGTACAACAAGAATTACAAAATAGAGAACGTTTCACATCTTGAAAATGTACTACGAATTAAAGAAATAGTAGCCTTTACACATTAAGAGTTGCTTTTAATTTATCTATTAATTGGTGTTGTACTTCTAAACCCTGCCGTCTGTTGAAGCCTATGGTTGACATCTAACCATAAATGTTTCTGTTCTCATCATGAATTAATAAAAATTATTAGTTTAAAATTGAATAAAATTTCAGGACCTGTGGCAGGAGCACTATCAAAACTGTACGGATGTCGGTTAATCGTCATCATTGGTGCAATAAATAGCTGTGTGGCATTTGTAATTAGTTCTTTTGCAACAAGTGTGCTATATCTGTCTATAACATACGGCTTTCTTGGTGGTAAGTTTTTGATATGCGATACGATGTTTAAGAAAATTATGACAAACATGCAAACTATGAAATGGATTACATCAATACCAAACTTCTATAACATATAGCTTTCTTGGTAGTAAGTTATTGATATGCGATACGATGTTTAAGAAAATTATGACAAGCGTGCAATAGATGAAATGGAGTACATCTATACCAAACTTCAATAAATCAAGTTGCAAACAAATGTTTGTTTGCCAATATGACATACGTGAGGAGCAACTCGTTTTTTATCCTCAATCGATCCATGTATAGTACTTAACTGTATCGTCATTTAAATCCTTATTTCTTTTCATTTTGCTCTTAATCTTAAGCGAATATTTTATATCAAACTGTCTTTGGCAAGGAAAATTATATATTGAAGTCGGGGTTAAATTGATTGAACTGATCTTACAGATAAAGTGCAATTTGTTTGAATCTTGATATTTGAAATAGGATTTTATATCATAAATTTATCTTAACGAAGAAATATTTACAACCATTTCAACTCAAATAAATTACATCACAAATATTACAGTTGAATGCGCTCAGTGCATATACGATAATACTCTTATGCTAAATATAAGTTTACAAAAGTGTAAATCATTGGAAAACTTTCTATAAAGAGATGAAAGAGTACATTAAAATTTGATCAACTCGAGAGTTCAAGTGAGATACAAAATTACAAAATTAATGTTATCATATGATGAGAAATTAAAGGCCCATTAAACCTCCAATGTGCAATTTTTATTTCTTATTTTTATTCGGTATCGATGAGCCATAATAGACAAATGTTAAGTTCACAAAAGTGTAAATGATATGAAAACTTTCTATTAAGTGATGAAAGACTACATTAAAATTTGATCAACTCGAGTGTTCAAGTGAGGTACAAATTAATGTCATCATATGATGATTAATTAAAGGCCCATTAAACCTCCAATGAGCAACTTTTAAAGTGTAATCATTTCTGTGGCTAAGTGTGCCTTTAATGCCAAGTCAACCATATTCATAATGATATTGTTTATAATACTAGACTTTGCGGTAAATGTTAATTTTTTTTATTTAATCCATTTTAGGTTTAGGCCTTGGATTAATTTTACTTCCGGCATACGTATGTTTGATACAACATTTCAACAAACATCGCTCTTTAGCCAATGGCATAGCTTGTTGTGGTTCAGGTAACACATAATATTCTTAATATATATTTAAAAGGTGAACAGTGACTTACATGGCTAAATGCATGGTTAAGTCCGCTTACTTAAAATTTTTAGCACATCACAGCTGTGAATTCAAATCCCGCCAGTGACTTCTTTCATGTGAGGACATACAAAGCTTGTTAAGAAAGTCGGTAATTTAACTCAGGTGGCCATGTATGCCTTAATCGTGATATAAAGGGACTGACGCTGTTTTCCTTCATAAGTAATTCATCAATAAAGCTGAAAAATCGTCGGCATGGCATATTTAACAATTTCATTGTGACTTAAAAAATCTTATTTAGAAAGCAAAGTGTTTATTTTTACTAGACTAGTATTAATTAGTTTATATTAGTTTTAATCACTTTATTTTATATAACAGCTGGTATAAACTAAGAGCAATATTCCATGCTGTTCCAGTTATAGCAGATAAAAGTACTTCCCTGCAATAAATAGTACATGCATGTATGCATTGAAGTTGATAGTAAAAATGTAGAATTGTTCAAATGTTATTTATACATATGTAATAACCATAAATACGTGAGAAAAACAAAGTAAACTGTGGCCGAGTTCTCGACACAAATAACAGACAGAAACGAAGCTTATTTTGATATATAGTTACATAGTTTTCTTTCAATATCATCGTTTGAATGAATAGAACAGGTCTCTTCACGTTTTTTTCCCAATTACACCTATTTGACCCTGTTAATTAATATGTCCTTACCCCAGCAATAGAAACACAAAACCTTAATTTCAAATTTACCCATACATCTGTCTGTCTTAATAAATTGAAATAAACTGTTCAAGAAAATCATAACACAACTATTTTTCTTTCTTTTACGAAGGGCTTGGAACTTTTGTGATGAATCATTTGACTCGATACTTTCTCGATCAGTACGGTCTCAGAGGAACGATTCTACTTCAGGGAGGACTTGTTCTGCAATGCGTTGTTTTAGGACTACTCTTGTTGCCTCCAAACCGAACAGTCGACGGACGTTCTCTTAGTCCAGCTAAAGGCAAAAACATGCGCAATAAGTCAACTGAATATATAACATCTGAACGAACCTGTTGTTCTTGTTTCTTTTTATCGGATGTTAACACTAAAAAAGATATAGAACTGACAACGTTAAATGTAAATACACAAGAAAACGCACCCACGGTTGATAACATCGACAGTTTAAACAACAACAAACGAGAAAGTTTTAAGACAATGAAAACATTCGTTCACCTTGTTTTCAACAGAAAACTTCTAACAAGTGTCATGCTCTGGTCGTTTCTATTTTGTAATTTCACGGTGCAGCTCGCTTACACCATTCCGTTTAATCTTTTACCTGATCAGTCTGTTGAAAAGGGAATAAGTAAGCATCAGGTGTCATGGATTATGTCCTCAGTAGGTATGTGAAGTTTTTATATATTGATAAGCAATAAGTAACATAAGTAACATATTGCTGTTTCTGAGATTATCTATTGCTTCATATTTCTATTAATTTACGTCAGGGAATATAATAAGTATCTAGCACAATGTAAAACGTTTGTGTATCAAACTTACTCGTATTCTAAATAATTTGTATTTAAAAGTTATGCTTAATTTACTAAAGACGGTTTTCAAAACGTCTCACAAAAGAGAGCAGATGATGAAAGTTCTTATTCATTGAAGATCATATTTATCTTTTACCTATGTTTGTTGTATATCTAAGGCAGTGATAATTTCGTTTGCAAACATAACAAGTTTATTGCCTGTAAACTTTTTGTCACAAAATCAAAATAATTGACTTGAAAATCGTTCTATCATAAATCATTTTGACTAATTATTCTTTTTTCTTTTCTGAATGTCAATTAAAGGTATAACAAATACGTTGGGCAGAGTTCTCCTCGGCTGGTTGGCAGACAATAAATGTATACACAGACTGTCTTTGCTTAAGCTCTTGTTATTGTTGGCTGGGCTATCAACAGCTGTATCACCATTGTTCACCACATTTACAACAAAGCTCTTGTATGCATGTATATATGGGTTTTTGGTTGGTATGTAAAATTCTGTTCAGAAGTTCTCATAGATGAGGGAATGGTCTAAAAGGCACATTATGACCCAGAAATCAATATATTTTTTATTTCTTAAGAAAGGGCTAGCATGAATTTTATAGTGTTTAATTAATGGTTTTAGAGAATATTAGATGCATTTTACCAAAAGAAAGTAGTGATTAATTTGAAATAATTTGTCATGAAGGTAGCAGAATGAAAACAAATTAATATATTTACTTCTATTCAAAATAATCATTCACTAAATAACTGTTCTTATTGCCAAAAAGCAACAGAATGAAAAAGATGGTTCGGGTAATTAACCAATGAGTAAACTTTTGGATACTTTGTTTCATATTTTGTTTGAAATTTTTATGATTAAAATATAATAAGTAAAAAAAAAATGAAATGTAAATAATGTTCATTAATTTTCCACGACTGTACCCATATAACACTGATATTACCTATTAAGTAGATCCAAAGAAAACAAACTAAATCTCATTATAAATATAAAATAAATCTTTGATAAATTTTTTTTCAGAATGTAAACATTTGCTGTAATATCTTCTAGATACGAAAAAAGGAATTATGGAAAAAGAATGTTTGCATTTTCAGGAGGGTACGTGGTATTATGTCCTGTTGTTTTGGCTGATCTCTTTGGCACCGAATTGATAGCTCAATCATTAGGGCTATGGATGTTTGCTTGTGGACTAGCAGGCTCGATTGCTTCACCAGTAGGAGGTATAAGATTTCTAAATGGATTATTTTAATAAGAACAACAAAAAAAAACAGTTGTGCATATTATTAACGCACTTTCATACCATTTTATTTTTAAGCAGTAAGAAAACATTTTACGAACAAAAATGTTTTATTCGTTTTATCTGTATTGCCAAAGATAATAACATGTCGACTATTAATCCGTTTTGAAATCTTAAATTATTTAACTATCAAACTTGATCTAACTTGTATATCGCCAGGTTTCCTCTATGACGTCACTGGTTCATATGATACAACCTTCTTTGTTGCCGGGCTGGAGTTTGTAATTGGCGGGTTATTGTTATTTATTCCTAGATGTCTAGCTAGATCCAAAAGATTTAGATAAAGTCGTATTTTTTATATCAAATGCTTTTAACTGTTTATAATTCACAATTCAAAAAAATACACTTGAATATAATGAATTTAAAAAAGAATTTAGAAAAAAATAAATAAGCTGTTAATGATATTTGAATTCATGAAGTAGTTTCAAATATGATAAAATTCAAATTTGCAAAAGGGATTGAAGGAATGCTTCCCCAAACAAAGGACCACCAGGAAGGAAACCAAGCTTGGTTTAAAAGAACCATAAATTATTAGTTTAAAAATACAAAATTACAGCATTGAAGAATGAAACACAAGTTAAAGGCACTGTAGTCTATATTCCAAATATAAACTATAAGTAATCAACATTATTTCTCAACTCAAATCGTTTTAAGATGATTTTTTAAGATTAACGCTGATAATTTTCTGGGAACTTTTTCATTTAATCATGTAAACAATTAGATAAATTGAAAAAACCACATTTCATTTTACAAGTTGTTCTTATCGGGAAATTTTAAAAATGCATGATTATCATCCTTTAGATTTCTTTTCATTATGAGACAATTGCTTCAATATTTACTATTGACAAATTTAATTTTTAGAATGCATAGCATCTTGTTGCTCTTGCTGTGTTATTTCATTTTGCATACCAATATTGTATAAAACAATGCATTTGATACTCATTTTACTCATTCCATATTTTATTGAAAACTTAATACTGTAAAACATAACATACTAAGCAAGATCACTAAAAGTAAGTTCATATACAATTTTCAAATATTTTGTATAACTTGACAGAATAAGTTTCAGCCAGTTTTTAATAACATTAACAGCGTTCAATATGATACTCTCCCTACTTCACCATTTATAAATTTATGGTGTGTTTACCTCCTAACATCTTATTTTTTCGCACTATTGCTTGCGTGTATATTTTTACAACATAAGACTATCAAGAAATACCCTGTTTGGCGATCCACAGTTCTGACCTAGGAAATAATTATATAGAAGAGATATGGTATTTTTTTAACTGACATACAAGGGGGCAAAAGATAACAATAAATTACATGACGAATAAAATGACTTTAGAAGAAAACGTAGTACTCTTGATCGCATTTCGTCACTTTCTAGTTATACATCAATGATTTGATTACATATTTGAAATCATTCAATGAAAGAATTGATATTGGTGGTGAAAGAAAATGTATCTTATTATATGCTGACGACATTTTGTTGCTTGCTGAGAACTCAAATGATTTACAGTGTCTGTTAAATGCTCTTAATGACTGGTGTTCTGTGAATGATATGAACATTAATTGTGAAAAAAGCAAAGTTGTACATTTTAGACATGTCGCAATAACTATAATTTTCACTTGTGGCAACGATGTAATTGAAATTGTGGATAGATATAAACATTAAGATCTAATTTTAACTGAACCTTTAGTCTTTAATATAACTGCTAAACATGTAGCTCAAAGTGCAGGAAGTGCACTGGGACTTGTTATAGCGAAATGCAAATGTTTAGGAGGCGTTTCATACGCTGTCTACACCAAATTTTATGATTCTATTGTGTGGCCCGTGATCAACTACGGTGCAGCGGTTTGGGATGACCGGTCTTTCTCATGTGTTACTCCGTCCATAATAAAGCCTTGAGGTTCTTTCTGTGTGTTGGTTAATATACACCTTACGCGGCACTTGCAGGTGAGATTGCCTGGCAACCACCAGTTGTTCGCCAATGGAAATCTATATTTACGTTTTGGGCCCGTTTAAGTAATACAAACTCGTCCAGGTTGAATAAGATACTTGCATTATGGGCTCATGGTAAAGCAAACAGTAATTGTAAAACTTGGTAGTTTCGTGTTAAGTCAACATTGTTTGAATGTAGACTCAGCAATTTTATGACATTTCTTACAATGTTTAAAAACATGCTATTGTTCATATTGCTATATCCTTTTTGACGAATGAATATGAATGCGACTGGAAACAGCTTATCAATAGATCTGTAGGTAGTTCAGGTAGAGGAAGAAATAAACTAAGAACATATTGTACAAAGATTATAATGTTGGGAATTATTGCACGTTGAATGTGCCACCTTTACATAGATCTGCATTCTGTAAATTTCGCTATGGTGTTGCTCCCATTAAATAGAAAACTGGAAGATATGAAAACATAAGTGAACAAAACCGTACGTGTCCATTTTGTGTAAATAACGTTGAATTAGGATCTCATTTTACAGTGCTCAATTTATGATGATTACAGACGAAACTTATTTCATAAGGCGGCGGCCGTTGATCCAGAATTTTATAACAAGTCAGATAATGATAAACTTGTGTTTCTTTTTACAAATACCTCCTTAATTAGAATATGTGCCAAAACATGTTTCGATATTCTAAAAAGACGTAAAGCTTATCTTTGTTAATAATATTCTAGTAGATGCTTATCATTTCACTTTATTATTATTATTTTTACTTTTATGATGATATAAGTGCTCCTCTTTTAACTACAAAGTCGTACTGTTTTATTTTACCTTTGTTTTTACATGCGATCAGAGCATCTGTTTCTTAGTTTTATCATGTAAATTGTCATTGCTATGAAATGCTATATATATCAATGTGTTTTATACATTTGTAGTCTCCTGTAGTTCTGTATAGAATGGCTTTATACATGTTCTTATGATATGTATTTAGGTTGCATTATGTTGTACCATGTATATAGATGAGACTTTAATAAATAAATAAATACAAGGGCATCTATTTGTCTCAAGTGTATACAATGACTTCAATGTTTGTTGAGAACGCCATATTAAAAGATCCAACAAAAAACAAATGCATATTCTAAAAAACATCCTACAAAATTTAAAGACCGGCCTTTGTAAGAAAGACTAAGATTCTGTCTAAGTATATCGCCAATCTCAAAATAATTTACAATTTTCTTACTGAGTGTTTCTGCATTTTGACATTATAAATTTAATTTTCATAAGTTTAAATTAATTTATTAAATAGGTAACATGCATTGTTGTTATATTGTAACATGGGTTCTGTTGCAATTGATAAATGTGTCAGTTTATGCACGTGCTTCGCCAATTATACAAACAATTATAGACAACCGCAAGAACCTTTACAGTCGTGTAGATGTAAACGTATTTTCATAATTTATTCTACAATATGAAGATTGTTTAAATTATATTTCTGTTAATGACAAGCATGCTGTGCTGGGAAAAAACTTTCGTTTAATCATATTCATGATTAACCAGTCAGAGAAAAATAAGTTTAATTATTTAAAACCGAATACTTTTATTTAAACACTTTGTATCAGAAAAGCATATAGTTACAAAAGATGTAAATGACATTGTCATAAAACATTGCAATGGTTAGGATATGATTTAATCAATATTGTTAAATAGATAACAGCAAAAACAACAACAACATCAAAACAATGATATTCACTCAATGATGAACAAACGAATGAAACAAAAATAATTTCATGTTTTAATCATTGTGATATATAGTCTTAGAAGCTCTTATTTATGAAAATATCTACAGTAAATATTTTTATGATATGTGACTTTTGTTGTCTTTTAAAATGAATGAAAACGTGCGACAATATTTGTTGACATACTGAAACAATTGTGTTGAAGCAATAATAATAGTAATTATATGGGTGATTAATTAAAAGCAAAAGGATTCAATTTTGAAAACTTTGTCAAACTTTTGTCAAAACATTCTTTTTGTCTTTCGGATTTGAATCTCAGCGGTTTTGCTCTCTCTTTGTCATGAGTGATTCAATTTTCAACACTCTCAAGTACTTTAATTCATACTTTAAGTAACTTCTGCCGGTCATCTTAAAACTTTGATGATGCTTCATCTGCTAAGCTGCTTATCATAGACAAGAACTCGCATTTATTTTCATGATTATCCGTACCTTTATCAGCTTTGCTTTGAGCATCTAAACTTTTTGAATATAAAAGTTGTGACGAATCATGCCTTTCATCTGATATGCTTATCGTTGACGTTTCTGTTCTAACCTCCCCCGGTAGAATATCTGACATTCCTTGTTTTTCTGTAAGCATTTTGCCGCATGTTTTATCTATACCTTCAGATGAAAACTCTGCGTATAGATGATTTGTGTCGTTGTTTAAGCTGTATTTATTGAAAACATAGCTTTCCATTCCATATAATTCATTACTTCCAGAGCCCTCACTTACAATGTCAAACGGTTTCCCCTTTTCATGATAGATTTTTGAAACTGGCTTTGGTGAGAACAATGCAGTCCAGTGTTGCTCCCTTTTTGAAAATGGCTCAACCAACGATGACATGAAAACTTTCCTTGGCACACTTTGGCGCGCGGTCATCTCCGCACTAATTTCTGTTGTCCAATTTCTGTCTCCAGATTTGAGCTGAGAGGACTCGAAAATTTTCTTTGGTACAGTTTGCCGTATGAATTGGAGCTGAGAGGACTCGAAAATTTTCTTTGGTACAGTTTGCCGTATGAAATGAAGCTGAGAGGACTCGAAAATTTTCTTTGGTACAGTTTGCCGTATGACATCCTTCATGCAAAGTTCACTGTCTGTTAATAGAATCAATGTTTTTAATATATCAAATTAGTAACAAGATTGTCATGTACCGGATAAAGTAATGTTTTTCGTATGATTTTATTGTTATGATATTTCATATATCAATTGTTTGCCACTTTTAAAATCATCATTTTTTGTAAAGGGTTAAACATACTTGAAATGTATATTTCACTACATCACCTACTTTCTTGCGAATAATGAGTTTAATATGAAATATTAAAACATTCCTTTTACAACCATGCCCTACACGCGGGTTTACTGGTTTGAGGCGATTCGTCAGTATGAGGTTTTCAGATCGTATTTGTGCACTCCTTCTCTAAACCGCTCAACTTATTTTAAAGATGACAGGAATAATTGTCATGATGAATAACGTGACGTTGACCCGTAAAATACCTTTACCTACAAGATTATTATCTTTAATTTGGGTAAGATGACTATAATTTGATAAACTTTTGTTATAAATCGATGTATTGAATTCATAACAATCCTGTGTAGTTGAACAAGACGTTAAAATGACTTTGGCCTGTAGGGTCAAGTTAAGTTTATAACTTATTGATGGATCTGGTTCGTTCTAAACTAAAACAAGATTTAAAATAAAAAGATCATGTTGAGCAACTCATGTTAGAATTTAACCTTTCAATGATCTTTGCCTTGGAGGTCTAATTGTTTCTAAAAAAAACTAAAAATGGCTACAATAACGCTTTTACGGGATGCATTTCATTGCTACTAGAACAAAATAGCACTAAGCAAAAACTGTCATGTTAAGCAAATCAAGTTTGACCTTGACCTTTAAATGACCTTCTCTTGTAAGATCAAATTATTTGATACATCTAAAATTGTCAATAACATGTAATTATTCGATGTCATGTATTCATTATAGGCCAGTACAACCTTTAAGTAAAAACATATAAGCAGGTCACACTGAACTTTATCTTGACCTGTGCATAACCTTGATCTCTATTTTGATTTTTTCTGAAACTACTTTTTCTATATTTTATGAATTCAAAGATCTGACTCAAAATCTTACCCTACAATCGTCATAATGAGTTAATTACCTTACAATGCCACTGACAGTTAAGGCCAAAAAATGTAATAATGCTTCAGGTTGATGCTTATTTTCTTGATTTTTTAAAAAAGATATTAAATTTCATACATTATCAAGAGCACAAAAATGTTATTTACACAATCGGCACGGAAATTACTAATCATTAACGGTCAGAATATGCAAATATAGCTTTTTTTCTGCGTTAATCACGCAGTAAAACTAAGGTAATAAATGGTTCAAAATTAGCCATCAACTGCATATAACATGTAAATTATTCAACACGTTTAGTACATTTTCTCAACAATATCTTTTGCTTATATTTAGGCATGACCCTCGAAGGTCAATGCAAGTTACCGACTTTTTATATAAGACCTTAACTCATAAATGTCTCTATTAGTGTTTTCGATTTTAAGAAAGATTTTGTCCCTGTTTGAGGAGATGTTTGTCTAAGGAATAAAAGCTGTATATGTGGGTTAAGTTACTTTGGTTCCTGTTGTGTTTTGTGTGCATATTTAAAGCAAAGTAATGTTTAAGAAAATAATAAGCATATACATAATATCCTTTTGAGCAAAAGAGAAAAACCATAAATCCAGAAACAGTATCAATCATTTTAATATTTCTTTAACTGAGATCAAAAATATGAAATATGAAAGCTTTAAAAATATTTCAGTTTATTCATTTTCTTTCTTTTAATTTGATTTTGGTATGCTTATATGAACATTAAAATCTATATGCCAATAACTGGAAACATTCTTACCTTCTACACGTGCCTTGGCCTTTGCATTCTTTAAGATCAGTGTTAATATGACTATGGCTAGTACAATTACAGCCGCTGCAGATGACAAACAAATGACAAGTAAATTGGGATTTTCTTTCTTTTCTTTTACCTCGTCGTCTCCCTGTGTGATATCAAGACAGTCTGCTACGGCTATCTTAAAACCATTGGCAACAAGGATCGAAATGATGTTAGAAACACTACCAATGTTTCCAGCCTCGTCTTTTGCCCTAATAGCAAAGTATACCGATGACGTGTAATCCCCGGTTGCATCTATTTCTAATTTGATACATTCAGTTATCCCTGCAGCTTTCGGAGTGAAGTTTGCGCTTGCAATACTTAGCTGAATTGCATCTGTGAAATCAGTCTCTAAGAAGTTATCGTTGTTTGATATCCTTAAATCGTATTCGATGGCTATAATCATAAAAAAGAAATTGGTTTTCTTATACATTCTAAAACATTTTTTAAAGAACAAACCAAAGTGCAAAATAAATGAATGTTTATTCTCCACAAATTCAAATTTGTTGATAATTACGCTCTTGTAATATATTTTAAGAATACTATCAAAGATATACGCTCCTCAATTGTTAAAACGGAACTAGAACTTATACGCTGTCAAACACACACAAACCTTGTCCGATGTTTACATCATCTCCTGTCGACGTCCAATTAATGGTAAAACTTCTACCCTCGCTATATAGGGTATTTTCTGTAGATATATCTGTGATAGAAACATCTGTAATACGACCTGGTGCAGTAACATCACCGGCTACATAATTACTGACTAAAATGTCATTGGTTACAACTGATAGCTGAAAGCTGTCTTGAAGTATACTGTTTTCATTTTCATCCAAACCTATATTAGAAAATACCATTTATGTCCTAATGTAATGCAATATGTGCTGTACGTCTGATCTTAATACTGTTGAGGTCCAATTATTGTCCAAACCACTACTGTTTTTCGGTACAATTTTTTTACAATTTTTTAAACTACAGGTGTATTCATAATCGTGGATTGTTAATTTGTCGAAACATTTGAAAAATTGTATATTACATATTTCACTTACTTAAAAAATTCTAAACTTTTTCCTAGAAATTACACATGCCACAACTGTAAAATCATCAACACATTACAATCTTTTTGTTAACCTGAATCTTGGAATCTTGCTTCACTAAAGACATCGGACACAAATGTTGTACCCTTCTCTCCTATAACAATAACCTTTGCACTCACTCGACCATTTCCGCTGATACAAAACGCTGGTATAACACCTGCATATACTCCATCGTTAGACGTATCATCGGGGTCTTCATCAAAGTGTTAGAAAGAAACACAATAGGTGTTAAGTTTCTTCAAATGTGTAAGCTTTTGTATAAATCTAAACTAAATACAATGATATGGAAGTATTCATCTAAACAATAACAATGACTCAAACATAATTAAATGAATTAAAAACACACAGGACTGTTTGAGGTAATCCGCAAGATATGTGGCGATTTTCATTTTCAAGCAAGATTCATCTTAATTGACGGCTTTATCTAATATTTTACTACCTCATTGACTATTTAAGTATATTTTGAGAGATATTTTTGATATTCCAATTTTGTTTGTTTCTTATGTCACGCTGATAATGTAAATGCCATATGAGGATTGTAATTAAACTGAAGGAAGAAGACTTCAGGTGGTCTTTTGTGCATTATTTCAAGCATGCTCGGGCACCGGGGCTGAACTACCAACTTTATGTGGGCTAGCTGGCTAGCTTCCTCGTATGAAATAATCTTGCATTCCTGATGATATTGACGAAATGTTTGGTTATGAAAACTTTGTACATGTACATCAAAATGATATATAATGACTTTTTATGCATGCTACTCACGATCATCTTATCATATCATCTCTAGAACATGCATAAAATAATGCAGCTTCTTGTTGGCAAGTGTTCCCTACCTGCTCCATTATCAAGTAATGATATTTGAAGACAAGGGTTTTGTGGCTTTGTTTCAATCGATGCTGTTACTATTGCATTTAGAACAGCAAACCTTCCTTTGGTCACATCTGCTTCGATGACAGGTAATGCACCAGATAAAAAAGTGAAATTCACTGGAGATATCCAAGAAGATACACGCACAACTTCTGAGTCGATTGGTAAAGACGTTACGAGTAACTCAAAAGAGGAGTTGGTTTCAATTGTAACGTTATATTGACCAGTCTGTCGAAAAGATTTAATAAAGTACTATATAATGTGTTTTTTATACAACATTAGCTCTCAATATATGGATGCAGTACATGCTCATTTCTTTCAACTGCGTGTGTGTGTGTGTGTGTGTGTGTGTGGGCGTGTGTGCGTGTGTGCGTGTGTGTGTGTGTGTGTGCGTGCGTGCGTGCGTGCGTGTGTGCGTGAGTGTGTGTTCGCACGCACATGGGTAATCCACGAATAGTATTTAATCTACAGTAACTAATTAGCTTGTGTCGCAAGTATAGAGCCAGGCCAGACTGCATATCCGTAGCAGTGTTGTAAATTCAACAGAATAAGGGTTAATATTAGCAACTTATTTCAAATTCATTTATATCTTGTCGAATATTATTTGATGATATCGTACCCATTGGAATGACTCTAGTACTTTAACAGGGTAAATCTGGTCTTCCAACTTTCAGGCTAGTACAATCGAAACTATGCAACAAGTAACTTTAAAAAGAAAATATTCGTCGGATGGGTTATTTAAAAAACTGTAGATGTACTGACTCAACATTGTCACTTAATTAAACGGTACACAAGTACTGAGGAGTTACATAACAATGATTTTCATACAGTATTTGCTATAAATATGTATAGCACAAATAAAACGGTATGAGCTGTTACTTTTTGTAAACATGTGTCAAAAGGATATTTGAGTTTAATTCTATTCTTTTTGAAATAACCAAAATTTTCTTACAACCGATGTGCCAGGTAAGTCTAAGGTAATAGAGTCCCGTGAAGCCTCTTCTGTATAAACATGTCCACTGGGACTATAAACATCAACCTTTAGATACGTTGTTGTTTCTTGCAGCACGGCTACAGATGTTCTATGTTTTACACCAGTGTCTAGACCAAAATTCGTTTGGACATTTCCATGAGATGATGCATTGTATTGTCCTGAAACGAGCTGAAAACGTAACCAAAATATATAATAATATAATTTTATATTTGCATGTTCAACTGATTGGTATGTTATTGTTTGACAAAGTAATACGCTTGCAAAAATCAAATTACTGAAGCGGAAAATGCGTACTAAATGTATGTTTGTCAACTACTCGTCGCAAATATGTTTTTGTTCTTCCTTGAGAATAGATTATATAATGTTGAAATGACTAAAATACAAAAACCGCGCCTTTGATTTTCAATTTTGTTATTTCTATTAAAAAACACATTTCATATACTATTTCATGTATTTGTTGTAAATTACTGTTTCAATTTCTGTTAATTATATCAATAATTCATTATTCAAAATCGTTTGTAAACTGATAATGATTTATTTATTTTTAACTTACTGTTACTGATTCGGAAGCTATTGCCGTTGCTGCAATGGACAAAATCTCAGTAAATGCCGAGGCAAAAGTTATCACCCCAAACCCAAGAAGAGAAAAATGCCTTCCACCTGTTGCAACCGCCATAGTTAATAGTCGGTTGTCCGCATAATTCGTTACGGAAATACTGTGTATGATTATACCTGAGTCAATGGCATTTTGTACTGAATCATCCAGTTCAGAGTTTCCAGGACCATCCGATATCACTATGATTTCCGATCCAAATGGATCACCAAGTTTACGACTTAAATGCTACAATTGTGAGATATAAATATAGTCAAACAATACAGCTCAGTCAAAAAAATAAAAGAAAATTTAAATCTGTGTTCACACATCAACAGAATGTTAACTCCTCCCCTAACCCACCTCCCGGGTTGTAGGCTGCCTTTATATCATAAACTAAGCATCGTCATTACAATTGTCTTTTTTTGTTCAGTCTAAAAAAATATTTTAAGCTTCCTAAGCGTAAATTTTGCAATGAATGCCTTCAAACCACTTGCTTCTCACAACAGTGTGTTCGAATTTCGCCAGGGACATTTTATCAATAATGACAGGTCGTCCGTTGACCTTCACGGTGTCGGTGTAACTAAATAATTAATCAATCACAAATTAAGTGAGATTTCTTACTTAATATTCATAAGAAATAACACTGAAAAAGATCGTACATCTATAGCTTCGTCTATCCCGCAATAAATACAGGTAGCACCACCCGCCTTTTGTGGTAATGCTGATACAAGATCATCTCTTACTTGCTGTGAGGTCACTTTTGTCAAATCTTTCTTCCTATGGGCTATTCTTTCAAACCAAACAATGCCTAGCCAGCTATTTTCAGGTATCATAGTTTGAATTATGTAAGCGCTGGCTCGATATAATTTGTTCATCACTAAAGCCTAAAAGATGATATAAATGTGTTTTGATATTCAATAACATTATCACCTAATTAAAACTATTAAAATATATTTTAAAGTATATAATTTCTTATTTGCACTACCCATAGTATACATGTTTGACCCTTTCATACACAAAAGCGCACCAAAAAAGAAAAGAAATAAATCGCGATTCTCTAACTTGTATTATTAGAATTAACCTACAAAAGTTTATGTCAGACTACTCTATTGATTTTTCCGCTTAATAGCATCTGTAATACTTTTAAAAAAAGAGAATTCATACTAAAAATATGTCTTGAATGTTGTGGATTTCTCTCGGCTATTTAAGGCAAATTAAGTTACCTGTTTTAAAATAATAAAATCATATGACTTTAATTGAATGACCTTAGCGAGTGGCATCTAAAACGTGCCCAAAAATCCTGTTTATGAACGTGTCTTTTTATAAGAATCCTTCACCGGCTGCCGGTTAAGATCGGAATATCGAGCTCGAGGGTAACTGTTTACGGCGGTAACAAGGCTATACCGATTGCATCCCGTCAAGTTTTGTCTGTTTGTTGTTGTTGTTTTTTGTTTGTTTGTTGTTTATTTTTTGGGGGAGTTGGGGTCTTTTTTATCAAGTGTACCCTGTCCTGTTTGGCGTCCTGCTGATGGTCCGGTATTTCGGGATGCGTTCATTGAATGAGCCGTTCCTTGTTGATCTTGTTTCTACTTAACCGAGAGCTAGATATTCCCGTCTGTGACGACAGCCAGTGTTTGATTTTTTACTTGCATATTATACATAGATTTCATTTAGCATTTTTTCTTATAGTAGCGTGTCAATGTGCAACTTCATTCGCAACGGCAAAATGACGTCATCCTGAGGCCGTAGTTCATTTATAAAATGCGCGGGATAATGACGTCATTTGATACATGCGTTTCACATTGATGGTGTTTGTACGACAAGTTTTTCCTAGCGCCGATGTATGTCTGACATTTATGGTGGCTGATTTGTGCTATTTGTGTTTTCGCCCCACAACCCCGCCAAGCGAAAAGCCCAGAATTAACAGGTTAAAATGGCAGGGTGCGGAGCGAAAACACGTTTATTAGCCCACATAGATATGCAAGAAAATTGCACATGTATCAGATTTATAAACCATAGAATTATTCAATTCAGAAAAAACTTACCATACTACCAGACACATCTATTACAAGCACACGATATCCCACAGTTTCATGAAGCAGTCTAAAGGTTGGTACAGTGTTTGTAGATGATGGCAAAGTAGTTGCTAAATTTGGAGAGAAAAATGATCTCTTAAGTTCATTTGGATGTAAATGAATGCGAATATAATGTAATTGACACATACGAATGTAATAAAAAGAAGGCAAATAGTTATAGATATGTACTAAACAAAACTTTTTACAGGTTATCAGTCAGTCTTAATATAGAATCTAATGATTAACCATATTATGCTTATATAGATCATTTTATTCCTATAACCTTAATATCCTATAGAGTGTTTGGTCAACATGGTTAGTTTTTATGCAACCCCATTTGTGATTTTTATGGCCTACTATGCTCTTTTATTTTTTTCTAATTCAGCGCTCACAAATGTGTGTGTCCGAATCCCACCAGAAACTTTGGACTTTTGCATTTTAAAAAGTATCCAGCTTTGTTATGTCATTCTTCACAGGCGAGACAATGCAAGGAGGGGCGCTCAATTTCTTCCATCATTGAAACGCTGAAAATCCCACAAGACCATAGCATTGATATTCCACTTCATATTATTGTTCTTTTGTTTTTCTCATTGAAATTCATTTATCATCTTATCTTGGTCTCTTGCTTCGATCTCACAACTAAATTTAGTATTCCATGATATGCACTTTGCTATAAATTAGGTTTGCGTGATATAATATTATGTAAAATAGCTATATTTTTATCTCGTCACTAACCTTATTTAACATCATAATACAAGTTGTTCTTATATTTTGAAAACTTGCCAAAAAGGCGTTCTTTTATGTGTGTTGAGTTGGGCTGTATTGTTTGCATTATCTTTTTATAATGACGAATCTTAAAGATTTTAATGATTTTGTAATAATAAGAACATGACCTCTACAGTAAAAATACGGTCTATTATGGATTTATACGTTGTATTTTCAATTTAAGTACAATTGTACCTAATTGTGCTGTTTGTAACCTAAAAACACCATTATTCTTAAAACCACTCTACAATATAGTTACTTTCATTCCTGTATGAAATTATTCTTTCTTTTGTTGCACCGCTATTTAGTGACTTAATCACACACACGACGTATCTTTTTCGGTGTATAAAAAATAGCTCATTTCTTGTACATTAAAATGACATACTTAAAAAGATATTCTCAGTAGTTAGTTAAAAGTTTATTTACTAAGCTCACCTGTTTTAAAGTCATCATGTTCCCTCATTACTTCCCATGAGCTACGACTATTACAATTCACATTCTGTTTACTCCATCCTTTACTGTTGTGTCTTTGATGGACAGGAATCTTTATATCATTCTCATTATCACAGAAAGTTGTCACCTGAGATTTACAGCACCGAAAATATACAGTGCATTTCTTAGTATTATCAGAAATGCATTAATTTGTATGCACGTATATATTTAAACTTTATATTTATAAATATGGACAAAATGTGATACCTCGGAAGAATTAATCACAACAAATTTACATGAAAATTGCAGCCTGGGTTTAATTGAGACTTACATGAGGGATAATGAAAGAGTGCAACATCCCTCATGCCTCCTAGCACCGGTTTGAGCGGTACTCAATGTTCAACACTTAAAGGTTAAAGCCTTTTTAAGTATTCGCCAAAAAAATGAGAAATATTGCGGAAATTTTGTGTAGATATCACTTCTTTTCCGGTTTTAAGTTTCAGTTGGTACCAGTACTTAAAATCAAAGACTGTCAGTGATTTTGTGCGAGTACCTGTTAACTCGAAAATTGTTTTCTTGTTCATGTTAAGCAAACTGCGTATAACAGACTATAGTTAATGAAGATTTATCTCACTCAATATCTATATTTGGTTTTGTTTAACCAAATTAATTTCAATATAATGATAAGAATAATTGCATCAACATACAGCATCGAGCCAGTTAAATGCCATTATTGAACTCATATTGGATACTGGTTGTGATTCATCAGGGCAGAATCTGCAAGTTTCATCAATGACTTTTCTAGTATTATAAATGTTGCATTTCGAAGTGGCTTGATCACACTCTGGTCCTGTACCAACTTTACCTGTAATGCTTGTACTGCACCTGCATTAATTTAACGCCATATTCATTTATGGTAAAAGATAATTAAACTTAAATATATAAGCCGTTTTACCAGTAAAGTTGGAGTGTTATTCATTTTCTTCATTTACAACGTGTTCTTTTACTATGCATCTAGATGTTAAGAAATTAAACATGTGACTCAGTCAGTTTTGCTGGAGCAGAGGGGAAGAAAGCAGCAAAATGACTATAGGACTGATAACAGGTGCTGCATTTATCGTATGATGCTAACATTTTATTTGGACAAATATTTACTTGACATACTTGAGCTAATCATTAAAAGGAAATGACACCAATCCTGTCTCAAAATATCAAATGTTCTGTCACCAAGTGTGTCCACTACGGAACGAAGATCTGACTTGGTGATTGCTTTTTTTCAAAATGTGACATGTGTGATAACGTACATTTGAAGTAAATTGTTCAACAATTAAAAGAAAAATGTTTCATAAAATGACGAAACTAAACTTTGTTGATTTTTTATTTAAGTTTTGAAAATAAAACACTTCATGAAACTAAACAAGTCAGTAATAAATAAATACCTAACTGGTTTCCATTGACCATCTTCCAAGTAAAATTGACGATTTTTCTTGTTGCCATATTCATCCCATAGTCCCCATCGTAGATGACCCCATTCACGAACCACAACATTCTCTGCATGAAATAGAATAATTAATATTTCAAGAAACTGCCTCGGGATGAGCTTATGAGCTTTAGCAAGAAAATGGAAAGAAAATAGAAAACGAGACTGCAAATTGAATTCAATTGCTCTATCTCACTTAAATTCTGATCGATTTCAACAATTTGAATTGATCATATTTGAAATTTGTTAACTGTGAAAAAAACAATCTCTTATGAGCCTGGACTATCTATTATTTCCTAAACATTTGTTCTTGTTTATATTTACATGTATATACTACCAAATAATTATGATTTAAATAAACCGTACGACCATACACCGTTAATAAGTCGGCTTACTCATTTGAAACTTTGACCCCACCCCTTTCCCCAAGGACTAAAACCCGGAGCTATAAGAGAATCGATGACATGTTCACATTGTTGAGATAGTGCCTCTATAGTGTAATCAGAAATACAATACATTATAAGATTTTCACTCACACAAAGATAATACAATTAATATTTCAGGTTAATGATTCTTTTATAAATCGTGTAACTAAAAATAAGAACAGGAATCAAACGATTACCGTGATATCCAAATTGAGTTTTCCCTTCCTCGATCAAGAAGCTTGCTGGTAGATAGATAAAGCGTCCCGGGGAGCCGCACTTCTTTCTCTTGCGTTTTGTGTGAGGGGTTTTAATGCTTCCGTTATCGACAGTGATGTAGGTGTCTAATTCCGAGAGCGCAGGTATCTCTATATATTCTGGCTTTAAACGCCACGTATTGGGTATTATAATGTTAATTTGTCCAAAATACACCTGGTGTCGTGACGCTTCGAATAGTTGCCGAGATGCACTGGTGAAAATTTGCTGAAGTTTCAAAGTAATAGATTATTACATCGACTGCTGGTACAGAACGGAATATATAGCTCGACGGTAACTGTTTACGGCGGGAAGGAAGCTCTGCCGAGTTTCCGCTGAACAGTTACCCGATAGCGACATGTTCCTGTTTGTGACGGCAGTCGGTGTTTGATTCGTATTCTTGTATATTGCAAACTAATGACATTCGAAAAGAAATTACGAAAACATATAGTTCCATTTAACATTTTTTCTTTTAGTACATGTAGTAGCGCAGATCTATTAATTTACAACTTCATTTACAACGGCACAATGACGTCATCCTACGAACGTAATTCATTCATACCATGCGCATGTGAATGTCGTCACTTAAAACACGCGTCTTGTCTTACATGGGGTGTAAGACTGTTTTTCTAGCTCTGGTGTAAACAGTGTAATCATGACTGACATGCAAAAAATACTAATCTGTTACAGTTACAAAATATGCAAAAAGAAGATAGGACTTTTATTGTGATGAATACACAGTGATGAAGTTCTTTAAAGCAACGCTCCTGGACAGTTTTAAATTATCTTATTTTTAAAAACATAAACCCATTAACCTGCTTATATACGCCGCTTTACATTATTGAGAATGGTCCATAACAAAGTAATGGATTTCCATATCAAAATTTAGAAGTTGAGAAATTTAGAGGTAAAAAGCCAGGTTTGATGCACCATGTGCGGGTTTGCTATGCTCTACATAGTTGACAAAGACGAATCAGTTTTAGTTCAAGCAGGCAAAGAATTAATGTTATTAATCATTGCATACCGCATAACTGATAAAGATAAAAAAAATCAGAAATACACCTGTGTTTCTATATATTGTTACCTTTATTCGCTCAATAAGATTCTCGTTTTCTGCAACAGTGTTTTGAATTACAATATTAACATTCTGATATTTTCCATTGAAAAGGTTAATACCATAAACTCCATTCATAATGAAAGTTAAACTAACGATTCCTTTGATATTCCACATATCTTACTTATATTTTTTATTTCTTTCAAAATAATAAAAAAAATTAAGAATACATGTAAAATATAAAACATATCATGTAATCGTACAATTGCGTCTGTAATATTGATAATGGTCGCCCATATGCGTGCATTCTCTTAAAATAGCAAAATCAAATTAATAAAAAAATATGTCGTTGTAATGCGCATGTAGTTTGTGCAACAAAATGATTACAAATTCAGATATTTTCGTCGATATTGTATATATAAAGTATCAATTTATGGCTAGTCGCATTAGGACAAAAGGAATAAGAAATATACAACTTAAATCTACAACTGATAAATTTTAACCTTGTTAATTTGGCAAAAACATTTACTATAATGGCACGTACCAGTTTAGATTTAACAACTACATAAAACAAGAACTTGCAAGACATGTAACTGTAATTAAATGATAATGGTGATGATGATTCTTTCATGTGCGAGGTGTAAAGCACAATTACGCGGGACTTCAGTCTCAATTTAAATTAGTGGAGTAACGGGGATCAAACTACTTAATTTGTAGTCAAAGGGTTCTGTGAACGTGAAGCGGCAAGCCGCTGTGAACAGAAAATTCTTAATTTTAGGGCTGTATTTGGATATAGCAAATGCCTCGTTTTAAAGGCAATTTCATCTTCATGAATTCGCGGATTTTAAATTTTGGATTCACGGATATGAAATTTGGAATTCCTGAAGTTGAAATGTTTCCACTGGTTCTTCGTATTTTACTATCATTCTAATTCCACCAAACCGTCGATTTGAGTGACCGATGTGTGTGCAATGCTTCATATCTTCTTGCTCCATAATTGCTAAAACCGGTTTGAGCCCGGCTATTGGCTCTAGAGACTGCAACGCGACTAGTAAATTGTCACAAAGTCGACATATCTACAGATTAAATAGTATAAATCAGTGAATTACTGAAATCAAAATTAAAAGGTCACCTTTCGGCATGTGGTGACTTTATAGACATGATTAGCGGCATGTCCCTGTCCATACACACACTGCCTGAAAAAGAAAATGAATGGTCATTTCGCCAAGATTTATAGAGTACATGTTTCCATCTCATTTTAGCAACAACAAAAAAATGCAAACTATTCATTTCAATTCATGTCCTTCAGAATAATGGCAATCACTCTGCAGATGGAATATTTGAACTTTTTTCAATACAAATGTATTTGTATTTTTAATCATAATTTATGTTATGATACATATTCTTTGAACTGGATATATGCATCCAGAACATATCAAATTCGTGTTTTCACTTTAAGACTCCTATATCAAACCACGTTTCTGATAGTAAGTATGTTTCGTAAATGTCAACAAATGTATCTGATCAATGTAACACATCTATAGACCTTTAGATAGTCATTTCCTTTTCAAGACTTTCGTTCCGTAAATTAAATGAGTTAATCATTTATTATGATTTATCATCTACCGTATATCACATAAGAAGTTGTACAAAAATTATTGTATCATAGTTTGGGGACCTTTCTGTTGAAAATGTGTCAGAGTTAAATCGTATAAATATACATGCACAGTGCGTTAACTGGAGTGCAGGTATTAGTTACCCGCACTGCAGAGCATGCCCATTGATTGGTTTATTTTGTCTGGGGTTTACATATTGTGACGACGGGGAAAGAGAAAGCGATAGAAATATCATATTCAGATGCTCGTTCATTGGTTCCTTTTTTCTAGGGTTTCATTTTGTGACATCAGGGAACGTGTTTTTATTTTTGACTATGATACAAAAGAGAAAGAACATCAAAACACTCGGCAATCTGATTTATACTCAGGGGCTACGTCCCCTCGTACAAATCAGATAGCCTCGTGTTTCGATGCTCTTTCTATTACTTAAACAGTCAATAGAAAAAGTCTTAGAAATTCGTATCAGATTTTTTTTTCTTTACAATATTACGTAAAGAAGACATTGAGATGAAGTATGCTCTCGAAATTGGTTAGTTCCACGAAACAGCTGCAAATAACAGCTCCAATGCAAAAGGACATACTAATCTGTATGTACCTGAACAGTCAGTCATGATGCAAGCTGACAACTGTCCCTCAATTACTACTCAGTTTTGATGTAAATAGATAATGTTAAGTTCCAAAAACTTAATATGTGCTCATATCCGAAAATCTAACTGTCACTAGTGTTTTAAAACCTTGCATATCAGAAGAGGTTTTTAACCTCATGATAATGACGATATCTTATTTTGCACTGAGGTATAGCGAACTGCCTCAACGCCTTTGCCACAGGCACATAATAATTTTATAAAATATGAGCATATAAACAATTTTTTGATATGCAGATTTCAAACGAAAAATGGCCAATAATACATATGAAATAAAACTAAAATGTATTATAAACAATTTGATTGTTGAATGTTCTCTTTTACAGCAGCTACAATGTATCTTACTCATATAAAAACGCAAACAACTCCAATCTCCTTACAGCAATGCGATTTTTTTAAATTAAAATAATTCTTTAGAAGATTTTAGAAAGGTCCATCAAAGGAATATTTCTGCAAAACAATTTATTTTTGAGAAGCTACAATATAGTCAAAAATTGCCAAACCAGTGCCTTCGGGGTTTGTATAAATCCATTTTGTTGAAACTTGAAACATAGGTAAATTATTCCTGGTCTGGAAACTTCTAGGGGCTATAACTGCATTTTACCTTACTTGACCTGGACAAGAGAAATGAAACAAAGGAATGTTCCTGCTAAATATGAAAGACCCCGACGAATGAATAAAAGCTATATTATTGTGGCGGGTTTGTGCCATGTGTGCCTTAAACAAAAATGCTCAGATTTTTTTTATAAAAAAGTGATCATCCCAACCTTTAATATTGTGTAAAAAAATAAAAGTTGTATTGATCGCGAAATGTCATGATAAATAAAACTTGACTACTACTTCCTGTACAGTGTTTTCAAAGAACATAGTAATGAAAATGCAACTGAAAATGTCGATTATATCTTGTTGACTGATGTCTTAATAGTGAATATTTTCTATGCCACAGGTTTTTTCGTATTACATTTTTCAGATGAGTGACCATGTAATATAAAAAATATTCTCTGTTCCTCTCGTCACAGATGGGACACCTTGAGCAGCCAGTACTGAAGGACACCTAAAAAGAAATTCATTGAAATTAAGTTAATCAATGCATATATTGCATGATTATACTTATGTTGCTCTCAGAAAGTCATTAAATAAATAAAATAATAGCCTACAGGAGTTTCAACAACATTTAAAGCGGAGAAATGGGAAGCATGTATATCTGTCATAGAGTCAACATCCTTAAATATTCATTTAGACGTTAACAATAATCCGAAGCTTTACGGAAATAGCCGAGCAATTTTCATTGATTGAAATGATATTCATCCGAGTAACAAAATTATTTGAATATATTACCGGTAATTTACGGAAATGTTAAAGAATTGCACAATATTAGAAATCTTCGACCAATCGGGAACTATTTTTTCTACCCTGAGAAGGTTTGTAAATTAATGCGCCTGTCATTGGACAATCTTTACGCAGTGATCTCCACTTAATTTTTCGGCGTAAGTGTACTTATAAAGGGAAGTAACCGTTTCGAGATGTTCATGACGGATATCTTGCGGATTTTGCAAATAAGCATAAGTGGATGTGTTTATAATTTTAATAAAACGTTGCAACCGTTTAAATTTACAGAAGGATAAACAATGCAAATACTTGACATAGATGATTTTTTGTCTAAATCATTTAAATATATACCCTTTTGTAAATGTACCAGCCTGTGGTGAGGTGACATTTTTTAAAAAAAAAATGCCAAAACTACAATGCGTTGGATAGTTGAAAGAAGACGCATTTTATTATATTTAGTATGATCCCTTAATTGGAAGCATTAACAAAAACAAAATAACATGAAACTTGCAGACCCGATTTGATTGAGTCTGTTCATAAGGGATAATGAGAAAATGCAACATTTCTCACGCTCCCTAGCACTGACTTAAGCGCGGTATTCAATATTCAATATTTAATGTGCTGGAATCAATGATCCCGAAAGACCAGAAAAAGAACCAACTCTAAAGTGAAGTACAGGGCAGCCATACAGCGCTTCACACTTTTTTTGAATGCCGGAAAAGAAGATAAAATCCGCTGTCGCCGCTTTTGGGCGGCTTTTTCTGCGCTCATGCCTCCTTACTAGTCTCTTATATTTTCTATGCATGCCTTTGGATATAGAGCTGTCTTACTTTATCCACTTTATCCAACGTAGTGTCGAGAGATCAGCAATCTCATGTAATCTCCACAATGTCTGACACCAAATAATTATTTTCCGGTATGACAGTATATAATTTGTTTCTCATAACTTTATCAAGTCTGTTTTTTCCCCCAAGGAAATCAGCGTTAGTAAACATACCACAGTATCTGGTAATATATTTCATTCTTGTACTACTCTTAATGACTTTTTACATGATTTTATTTTCAACCTCATATAAATGCCTCTGATATAATGATTATCAAATCGTGCTTTTTCAAAAAATAATTATAATCTTTATCTTCTATCCCGTTTAATAATTAACTTGAATGATATCACCTAGAACTCTTCTGTACATGCCAAGATATGAATTTCCAAAACATTTCGTCTTTTTACATATGATAAATTCCTAATAAATTTAACTTTTTGTGGCTATTTTTTTAACTCTTCCAACTGCTTCAATATCTTTTTTAAATCTTGGACTCCAATTTATATTCCCATATTCAAGGTGTGGTCTTACATATCAGTGTTTTATAAATTTTCCGGAATTTACATGTAAGAAGTTATTTCTAACCAATCCAGTGCTTTCATTTGCTTTATTAATACAATTACTAATATGATTAATTTGTTGAATTCCAGCCAAATTTTACAGAAATATTACATTAAGATTAAAGTGTACATATTATAAAGATATATTTTTATTAATACTAAAGTCCACTTGAATGCCAATCGCAACTTTTTGGCCCTTTCATTATAGTGCTTGATTTTAATTGTAGTCACAGACCTAAAATGGAATAAGTGCGTCGGACCTTTAATGTTTCTAGCTTATTATTTTCGAATTATATAAATTATTGCTATGATGGCTAATGAACATCCGGAGCAGAAGACATACTTTATATTGCTTTTAAATATTGTACTTTAACTATTCAAATTAAATCTACTTAATAAAATTCGAAACTAAAAACCGCGGCCACTCGGAATACTTGGGCAGGTTCGTTAAAAAAAAATCTGCGGAAATTACACAACACTGTCACAATGTGGAAAACGAAAGTTGCATAAATTTCACAAATAGTCAGGTTTAACAAAAGTAAACGGCAACATGGACGAGTCTTTGAAACACCATAATCCGAATCCAGTGATCCATGCTAATCCAATTTCAAAGATATTTTTCTGGTGGGTATTTTTCCAAGTAATTTTCAATGACATACATTAGGCATTCGTTCAAAAAATGTTCGACCCATACAGTAGATTAATTAATTTATACTTTAAAATTTATGATGTATAATGGAAGTAGGCAAAGTGTTTGAACTGGAAAGTCAGATTTTCTCTTTTTTTTGTCATGGACTTAAATTGCCAATTGAAGTCCGATTTTTTTATTTTGTTCTAGAGACCTACAGGTGTCAATTGGTTATTTAATCTGTTCTTCGTGTACACTTTTCGTTTAGGTTTTTTCTAGCTGGGGGCACAATGGTGACAAGGATGAGAAAATAACAATATATAAATGAATGTAAAAACTATCTCACAAAATCATCTGTTTGTTAAATATCATATAATATAATTATTAAACCACCGTACTACAATGTCCTCCTAACGAATATTTATATATAATCACATTTCAAAATTATAATTTGAAAAAGGCAAAGCTTCAAAGCGAGCTCGATTTCCTATTACCGTGAAATTATTAATAGTATAAAACAGGCTGGTGAAAATGCCTGATCGGGCTTAAATGTCATAAAAAGTCATATTTGTAGAAAATAAATAAAGATATTTCTTTTAAACTTTGTTTGTTTATTGAGAATAATATTTGACATAAACAGAAAGAAAAATATTTGCCTACTGTCACTTTTGTGAAATTTATTTCCCTTTTTTCATGATTTTTGTGTCGCCTCTACGGAGTAGTGGCGACATATAGGGATCACTTCTCCGTCGTCCGTCTGTCTGTCCGTCCGTCACAAAATTTGTCCGGACTATTCCTCATAAACTACTGGTGCAATTTCATTCAGGAATGATCAGTACCAAGTCTAGTTGTGCATATTGTCAGCATTTTCCGGTTTAATGATTTTTGTCAGAGTTATGGCCCTTTAATAATTTTTAATTTTAAAGTTTGTCCGGACTACTTCTCTTATACCACTAATGCAATTTCAATGAAACTTTACAGGATTGATCAGTAGCTCAAGTCCTTGCGCATATTGCAAGGGTTTTCCAGTTGAATGATTTTTGGCCGAGTTATAGCCCTTTGATAAAAAGGTGTTTTTTTCTGTGTGTTGCCAGATACACAAAAGCTTGTCCGGACTACTCCTCATAAACTACTGGTGCAATTTCATCCAAACTTTACAGGAATGATCAGTACCAAGTCTAGTTGTGCACTGTCCGTCTGTCTGTCTGTCACAAAATTTGTCCCAACATGAAATTGGCCATTATAAGGCGACACATGTGATTACTGATCTCTCTTGCATAACACATAATTTTTGAAGTCCTTAAAAAGTATATTACATATGCAAAGCGTAAAACAAAATAGGTTAAATAACTTCTTTATGCTCTAATTCATTGCGCCAACACCTGTCAGCATACATATCATTCAGTTTTCAGAGAAAACTTCAAAGTATAATGTTCAGTGTCAAAGAATTGTCAAAATATAAATGCCAGAAACAGAATATTTGATCCAAATATATAGAAGGTATTGGCGCAAAAATCTGGAGCAAAATGAACTTGTTAGACACATTTCTATTTAGAATTTTACATTACAATATAATTTTATGAACTTCAAATATTTTGTTTGTAGAAAATTAGGAAAAGGGAAATAATTCCAACAAAATAAAAGATAACCAAAATATTTTGATTTTGATTTGTATCATATATCAATGCTTAATAAACAAAACAATTGAGAAAGAAACATTTTAATTATTTTTATAGAAATATGATATCTTTATGTCTAAGCCCGATCGGGCATTTTCACCAGCCTGTAAAATAATGGTTCAATTTTCATTTTTACATTTTCCGTTTTAAAACTGCTTCGGTATTTTATACACTGCTCCCGTTTATTCTGGTTCCCTGTCCCATTATGGTTCCCATAAAAGTGCGCTGGTGACCAGTCTACCCATCCTTTTTCAGTCAGAATTCCTCTGTTTTCATAGTTATATTGTAATTTGAAAAGTTGAGATGTGTCAATTCAGTACTTTGGACGAAAGTTTTTAAAACCATCACTTTTAGCAGGTACCGGTACTCGCATTACCGTAAAGCTCCCTTTGGGCCTGCTCTTCTAGCTCACTATTATAACGAGCTCGACACAAAGGTGTCCTGCGCACTTATATAGGAACCATAAAGAAAAGGGGAACCAGAATAAACGGAAGCATTAAAACAGAAAATGTAAAATGAAAATGAACAATTATTTTTTAACTATTTTACAGTAAAAGAAAATCAAGCTCGCTTTGAGGCTTTGCCTTTTTCATATTACATGTATTAATGTGAAAATTTTGAAACTGTATCATATCACATTTTCCTTTTTTCTATTTTTTTTACTGATCTTCTATATATATTTGTATGACTATGCATAATTTTATGATTGTATATATGTCTTTCCAATAAATGGGGTTCCACATATGTGGACCAAAAGCTGAAAAAAAAAGAAAAAAAAAAAAGATTTCATTCATAAATTAGCAGAAAAATCACAATTATTCCATTACTGTAATTTCTTGCCTATAATTTTAAGTTACATAATAACTCAGTGAGGTTTCAATATTTATTCAGAAGTATGTATAATAATAACAATAAAACAATACAATAATAGTTCCAATAACAAAATACAATTCACTTTCATAATTACATTATAAATATATACACATTATTTACATTTCACAATTACAGCAAAGTAAATATATACATACCAGGTTTGATATTAGAAGTATCAAGATTACTATAAAATATGCAAGGTATTGATTACAAAATAAATCAATCTGTAAGTATTTTTAACAACAAATAATCAGCTTTTTCAAAACTGTTGTAACTACTTTGAAAGCAATGAAAAGAATGGAGGTTATTTAATATGAAAATCTGTTAGCCCCCAAATTTATTCCACACCAATCACTCATCCTTCATAAAACTTGCTTGACCAGTTCAGTCAACCATACAACAAGAGCTGTTGTTAGATCCAGACACTAACCTTTTATATGAGTAACAATAGATTTAACTATAAAAAATAGATCTTTTGTTCACAAATATGTTTTGGTGAAATTCTTATTGTGTCAATTAAAACTAGATAGGTCAGGGATCTATGCATTGATACAAAGCACAATAATAAGACTATGACCTTAAAAATTTACTGTAAGACTGTAAAAAAAGTCAGAATTTATAATACACAGGCCTCAATGAATTTTTCTAGGGCCACTTGCCTCCAAATTTACTCACCCTTCATAAAATGTACTTGCCCTGCATTTTGACAGACAAAATTGGTAAAAAATCAAACACAAATCTCAAATTTACTTATGCAAATTTATATACATGTAATTATTATACTTTTTGAGAGGGAAATGGTGCCGATATAAAATACAGTAGTTCCAAATTTCGGCACCAAAATTATGAATTGAGAATTGGTCATGCCATTTCTGTTCTGATATACATGTATAGCGACAGCTTTTTTGTCCTACATGTATCACCAGGGGATGAAATAAGGCCAAATCAAATTCCGTCATTTTTATTTATTCTGAATTTCATATATTTCAAATATATTTTATGTTTCATAGAGTATTGTGTGACTTAATAATTCAACCACATTGATGTTAAGTTGGAGCTGAAAAAGGGACAATATAGGTTAGATTGTATGCAGGGTGGGCTGTCATGGGCAGATATTAATGTAGAAATTGTAACTATAAATTTTTTCAAAAGATATACAACTGTATATTCTTTTGCACTTTACGTCACTATTTCCTACTTACAACATTTCTATTTTTAGATCTCAAGTGGACTTCAATGGATGGCCCATGTTCTCTATTGAAATAGATTTTGTCAGTTTAGAAATTAGAACATTGTCTATTATTTATTTAAAAATGATTGTTGAAAATGTCAGTTTCTTGATAAAACAGGGTTTTGGGGCGATTAAATGGAGGTCAGGCTATCTTAGTATAGATAAGTCAATGAACTATCTAGGATCCTGTAGCTTAAGCAGGTCAGTTAGTGAAGACAGTAAACAGAACATCCTTTAGTTTAATTTGATTAAATGAAGTTGACAGTGGCATTAAGATGTTTTACTTTGCTCTATATGATGGCCTTTTACATATACATGTAGTTTAACAATTATATTCTTTACCAAATATTCACATTAACCTCGAAGAAGGGTATATAGTACCCGAAACCAGTAGTTATAATAAATACATATTATCAACCTGGTGTTTTGATGTGTTGTTTTTCCCTTTATCAAATATTTATAACTTATTAGTTATATTAAAGGGACTCAACTGAGGTTTTTTGACGTGACAGAAGTGGAAATATTTTTCTGAGATTTGTGTGCCATTTGATGAAGGTCAGCACCAATAACTTGTGTACAAATTTTTCAGATCAATACTTCACTCCTTTTTCAAGAATAATCAATTTCATTTTGCAAAATGAGACAAAAATGAAAAGGATTGTACACTCAAATCAAGCTAAGAATCAAACAAAAAACCAATATTCACTTAAATTTTGAGTATATTTGTAATTATCATTTGCAAATTTTTCAATTTAAAATGCTTTTCTTGATATAATTATGTAAGTATTTCATATTTATGTTTTTAAACATTTTGACCTTAGTGGAGTTCCTTTAATTATTTTATGAGGTTTATATTTCATTGGCTTCACTTTACTTGTGTTACAAAAGGCAACATACAAGTAGTTTCTACTTAGGCAGGGCTCAAACTTTAATCCAGATCATGTGTTTAGAGGCAAATACCTTAATTACTAGGCCATCACTATTTGATGAAAGTATCAATGTATTCAAAACAAATCTAACAAGTTAATTATTTTTCTGTTTATATAAGGCTCTATATAGTTTTGTTTTTTTTGTCTACTTTTGAGCTGATAAGATGATGACTTGATTCAATAGCTAGACAGAATGTTTTAGCGTTTGCTGTTGGTGTGATGGACAGATCTATATTAACATGTATTGCATAATAACTTGTGCTTCTTTCTGAAATATCAACATGGGAACTTGTTACTTCATTATCCTGGTTTCAAGTTTATTGGCAAATCAACAAAGAATATTGTCTTTGGCCATTTACAAACAATCATACGCTATATAGCAAAGACATTTAACAAAGTAACAATTATCTTGACCTTTGTACGGTCATGTTTTAGCACATTCAAGCAATGAATTCTTTTTCTTTGGGAAGATTAAAATATGTGATAAGGAAATCCTTAAAAACCTCATTTTTCTGTTATGTTAACTTTATCTAAATGTTGATGACCTTTTCTAGGTTATTCAAATATAGGCACTGTGTAACAAATTTGGTGAAATTTACGTGACATGAAAAAAAATCGCATTTTGCTTTTAGACTCAATTTTATATATTGATACAGAGATGTCTTTTGCTATTATTTAGAACTACAATGTAGCTACATAATATTTAATTAATTTTATAGCCCATTTCAACTTTTATGAGAAGGGCTTTTCTCACCTTTTTAGAATTGGTTTGAGTCTGTCTAATTTGGAATTGGTTTGAGCCTTCCTAATTTAGAATTGGTTTGTGTCTGCCTAATTTGGAATTGGTTTTAGTCTGTCTAATTTGGAATTGGTTTGTGTGTGCCTAATTTGGAATTGGTTTTAGTCTGTCTAATTTGGAATTGGTTTGAGTCTGTCTAATTTGGAATTGGTTTGAGTCTGCCAAATTTGGAATTGGTTTGAGTCTGTCTAATTTGGAACTTTTATTAGTTGTGAAGAATAAAAAAGGCAAATTTTAAATTTTAAGCTCAACTGAGGTTTAGGTCATGGCACTGAGCTAAAATTAGCATAGGTCAGTTGATCTGGTTGTCAGTGTCCACTATCCACAGTTAACAGTTCAAAGGTCACAATATTGATCTTGGATCTTCATCAAACTTTGTCAGAATGTTAGTGGCTGCTAGGACGGGTTTGAAAATTGATCATTTTTGGTCAAAAACTAGGTCACCAGGTCAAATCAAAGTAAAATGTTATTAACAGTTTCAATTTACAATTTTTATTTAATCTTCATTAAACTGAATGTCTGAATGATAATCTTGGGTAAAAAACTAGGTCACCATTTGAAATCAAAGAAAAAATACGTTTTAAGTTTAAGGATTATAGAAGAGAAAAACAACTATATTGATTTTAAACCACTTGCCCCTCACTGCTGTGGGTTCGAATCCCAACAGGGACTTTGGATTATTTCATGTGAGGAAGGTATCCAAGCTTACAGAATATGGGTGGTTCTACTCAGGTGCCTGTTTGTGCCAAGGTCACTTGACAATGGAAAAAACGTCAGTGCCTCCCCCCCCCCCCCCAAAAAAAAAAAAAAATAAAGAGAGAAAAAAATAGGTCATCTCTTAAAGGAGTGGGTTTGTTTCCACAATTAATACCCCATTTGTGGACTAATCAGTAGCTTGATGAGATGAATTTGTCAGGCCATTATCAACATAAATGGGCACCAAACAAGATATTGACAACATCTTTACACATTTGGCTCGCTTTTAAATTCGTTCCACAAAAACCTAAAAAGCCAGATTACACTGTTGTCACGCTTCAGTGATTAATCAGAACATAACAAATTAATACACTTTATATAAAAATAATCATCAAATTACTTTTAACTCATTAACTGTTGTATACCTATAAAAATATATACAATCAAATAAGTGATCCCTGGTATTATAAATACAATATCTGTGCTTTTTGAAGACTATTTGAGGGATAGAAAGACATTTTGTAATAGATGTATAAATTCAAGGAGAAAAATTTTGTGATGGAAGTATGAAGGTAAGACTGTTTTCTGTTGCAGGTGGATGAATCCATTGTTCAAAAAAGGATATGGGCGTCAACTGGAAATAGATGATATGTACAATGTAACTGTCGAAGATCAGTCAGACAAACTTGGTGAAAGACTAGAAAAGTAGGTTGTTTACAGTGATTTTTCGGCCCTTTAAGTTACAGTCAAATTTAAGGCTGTTTCCCCTAATGGTCCCCTAAAAATGCTATATTCTTCCCTGAAATACCCTATGCATAGTCCTCACTTAAGAACCATTGAAAAGTTTATAAAAGGAATGGGTAAATTCCTTTCTCAGTTTTGGAGTTGGATTGCGAAAAATGACCCAAAAATAGGTTTTCTGTTCTTTCCAATTTATGGTGCTATATTTTCCCATTCAGTAAGCCACAGGTTGTTTTGAAAATTGAAAAAAAATCATACCTTTCTATACCTTTGGAAAATAACTATCGAGAAACTAACTGAATGGCCTAGTCAGATTTTGCCATTGACATGAATAATTTACACCATGACCATATGAACTGTATAGTCAAATGAACTATACCATTATACATTAGAATTTGCTATATTGATTAACTACAATGAAATTAAAGATGTGCATGTGGTCAGTGAATTTAAAAGTGTCGTTCAAATGCCATGTGGTCAATAAAGTTTAAAGTTTCATTTCGTGCACAAAATTGAAATTTCAACTTTCAATCATTATTGAAATAGCAATTACTTGCCATTAACATTGTGTTGCCGGTCTTTTTTGTGCTAAATGGTCATAGTAACATGCGATTAATTATACATTTGATACACCTGTTGCTATAAATATTAGTAATGTAGAAATATACAATTAATATAGTTATTACCTGATACAATTTTTACTGAAATAGTAAATTGATATATAAGATATGTAAATTGGCCATGGTGTCAACTAATTGTCACATAACAGATGTTGAGTTTGCAGTCTAGGGCCGAAAAACTTGTAATCCAACATCGACTTGGCCTGACCATTAGTACATGTGACCTCATATTTGACATCAAATAAGCTAGCTGGATGGCTGGATTTAGTGTTTGTGATCAAAACTAAGCCACTTACATGTAGCTTTACATATAAATTTATTAAATGCTTGTTTTTTACTCAGATGCCAAAGAAAAAAACAACCCAAAACAACAGTTTTATTCAGAGAAACTTGACTCTATAATAAAATGGAAGCAGCTGTGTGTCTGAGCTTCAGACTATATTTCTAGGAGAGGAATAATTTTACATAAACAATAATTATGATTTCATCCAAGTACTTCAAACTTGGACAAAACAACCTTTCGGACAGGACCTTATGAAAAGTTGAGCTGACCTTGACCTTGAAGAAATAAAATTTGTTAGCTTTTGTCTAGATCCGATCCAATGTGACCTTGACCCAATCATAGCACCATCTCACTTTGCTAATTCATTTTGTAAAATGTAGAAGTTTATCTTTAATACTGTTTGTAGATGTTATTAATTATGACACATAAGCTTCTAACCATCACCTGAAAATGTACAACTGTGTGGTTTTTAAACATTTAACAATTGATTAGTTAATGTCTGGATGGTGAAATTAGTTTAAAATCGCTGGGATGGCATGAGATCAAACATTTCGTATTTACATATTTCATGACAAGTTGTCTACGGGTTAATGTAATTTGTTTACATTATATGCATTCCGTTCAGAACATAGTTGCAAAGACTTGCTAGATATAACTTTTAAAAAATTGGACTTTTGATAACTTAATTTCAATGAAACGGCTAAAAAAATCTTCATTGTGTTTTACATGCATAATGTTGTGAATTGTAATACAAATGTAAATGTCACGCATGCAGTTAAATGAAAAAAAATATCATGATAAAAATGAGAAATAAGATAATTAAAATAATACATAGTATGAAAAAATACATTAAAATAGAAAGCAGATAAAATACTTTTATAATATTCATAAGAAAAACACAAAATATACAAGAAAGAAATTTGTAAAATTGTCAGTTTTGTTGGGAAAAAAACAGCCCCAAACTTTGCATTTTGATAAGAAGATATACACAGATAACATCTTTACCAACTACATGTACCGGTACATTACACTGAATGATGGAATTATTTTGGATATTTATGTGAAGTATATCACTAGTTATCATGTCACTGTATAATTATCGTGACAGAACAGTATCAATTGACCAAAAAGAATAATGTCTTCAATTAATTGAAAGTATCCAGAATTAAAATGCATTTCTGGGGCATGTAATGGGCATTTTTTTATTTGCTGAAAGGATTAGGTCATGCCTGAAATAATGTTGTGGGACTATCAGAGTTATAAGCGTACAAATGCTTTTTTTCATTTTTGAGTCATTTTTTCACAATCAAAATAATTATTTGGAAAAACAGAATGATTGAAGGATCCAAAATTTTGCACATTTAAGTTATTAATATAGACCTACATTAAATAGAACATAAATCTTGAAAATATATATTTCCAGTCAAGTCATGTCAAAAAACCTCAGTTAAGTCCCTTTAACAATAACTATACTTTTATATATTATGATTTTAATTTGTAGAGAGTGGAAAAAAGAAGTAGACAAATGCAAGGATGGGAAAAGAAAGCCAAGTTTGTTTCAAGCCTTGTTTAAAATATTTGGTCTAGAATACATTCTTCTAGGATTTGTTCTGTTTTTAGAGGTATACATATTTTAATTATTTCCCTGACCCCAAAATTTATTTGATTCACTTTAATAGTTCTAGCACATAAACTAAATGATAGAAAGAGAATCCAAACACAACGTTATCTGATTTGTACGAGGTGGCTTCGTTTCAAAGTAGGAATCGGATATCGAAGTGTTTCCATGTTTCTCTCAGTTTTTTTTTGTAGTCTATAACACAATGCTTTTCTGACATCATAATATATAAACCCCAGAAAAATATAGCCAGTTTGTGAGCAAGTAAATTGGTTGCATATTGTGTTTACTCAATGCATTGGGTGATCAAGAGACATTGAATCTGTTGAAGGAATGGATTCTATAAATTTATGATCAACTGAAAACAAGCAGGGAAAATTTATTTCTATCTCAAATTTTTGTGGATTTTAGAAAATAAAAAAATTGATTTGCTGAATTTTAAACTGAATAAAGTTCAGTTCAAGTTTTAGTTTAACTATTTGAGTCTTTAGTACTCTCCATGGTGTTGGTGCCAGCGTCACACTTTGGTAAAGCTTTTTATCTCCAATTCTACCAAAGGGAATGGGTTGAGACTTCACACATTTGTTCCCTGTGATTATCAAACATGGAGACAGGTTACATAACTCTGAGTTACTATTTTTACAGAGTAATGCCCCTTTTCTAACAGTCAAGTGCTGAAAATGTTTGAGACAGCACATTTTTTTAAGGACTGTTGAAAATTTTTGTCTTACATGATTGTAGAATTGTGAACTAGAAAAAAAACAAACATTAAAATTTTAATATATGATTTGAAAGCTGCCCAAAGTACCTGCAATCCCAATTTCTTTCAATACCACTTACTTATCTTTGCACATGTATATGTTAAGTTTTACTGTATTTAAGTTAGTTTTTATTCTTAAAATTTTAGGAGGCCACAAAAGTCATCCAACCACTGTTACTAGGTGGATTGATTCGTTACTTCACACCTGGGTCTGGTGTGAGCAAGACAGAAAGTTACCTGTACGCCATGGGCGTGAGTCTTTGTGCAATTATGTTAGCCATTTCACATCACCCATATTTCTTTGGTGTTCAACGTATAGGCATGAAAATGAGGATAGCATGTTGCTCTTTGTTATATAGAAAGGTAAATGTTCAAATAATTTACATGTATTAAAAAAGGTAAGTGTTCAAATAGTTTTTATGGATAGGCAGTGTTCAAGTAATTTACATGCATACAAAGGTAAGTGTTCAAATAGTTTATATAGAAAGGTGAGTGTTCATAGAAAGATGAGTGTTCAAATAATTTACATGTTTAAAAAGGTAAGTGTTCAAAAAAAATTATATAGAAGGTGAGTGTTCAAAGAATTTATAAAGAAATGTAAGTGTTCAAATTATTTATGAAAAAGGTGGTTGTTCAAAAATTCATATAGAAAAATGAGTGTTAATATAATTTATCTAGAAAGGCGAGTGTTCAAATAATTTTTTTTTAAAAGGTGAGTGTCCAAATAATTTATATAGAAAGGTGAGTGTTCAATTAGTGTGTATAGAAAGGCAAGAGTTTAACCCTTTACCTCATATAGACGTGTTTTGACGGCTCTGCCCCCCCCCCCTTTTTAAGGCCACAAACAATCACTTTTTCGGCCCGCCCCCTATCAAAAAGGTACATCAAGGGGTTGCCAGAAGGGGGACAGCAGCACCCCTTGTCGCCAAGAAAATTTTAGACATTTGACAGGCTAAAAATGGTCTCAGGTCAATCGTAAGGTAACGTGTAACCAACACTTAAAAGCCTTTTACTCTTTCTCAATCCATTGAGAAGTTACAGCACTTTGAAATCAGTTTTAATGGGAAAAAAGCAATTTTGAGACGTCCCGCCGTTGCTATGGTAACAGGAAATTTTATGATTGAGCATGCTGTTCCAGAGGCTATGGTCCAGTCAACATTTGTGCCAAATTTCATCAGTATTGAAGCATTTTTCATAGCTTTATAGCAGTTTGAACTTGTAACAGGAGGCTTTTCAATGAAAACAGTTATTTTTCACAATATGCTCATGAAGTAAAGGGTTAAACAAACTTATTGGTTAGTGTTAATATATTTGATATAGACAGGTGAGTGTTCAAATAATTAAATATGTTTAAGTATGTTTAAGCTAGGTAATTAGTGCTACGAATGGACCTTGAAAATTTTAATTTCATTGTTTATTTTATACAATTATTTATATTCAAATTTGTGGTTATTATTAATAACCACAAATTTGCACTGTTAAATCATGTGACTTTACAAGTTTTGTATCTTCAATTTGTTTTCCAAAACTTGTTTAGAGTACAAAAACTTGTTTAGAGTACAAATTTTATGTTAGGCTGATTCAGAAAAATAATGATAATTATTGCTTAGATTATGTTACATTTGATTATACTATCAAAGAAATGAAATGTTATTCATTTATTTAGGATTGGTTATTTGTTGTAAAAGCTTTTCATCCTCTGATTTCACAGCTGTACAGTGAATAAAATTTGTTGCATGAATTTCCCATGTTCCCTTATTACTGTCCGTGGCAGTTAAATGGTTAAGCACTGATGGAATAGATGTACAAATAGCTTTTTACTGCTTACATGAAATTTGCTGTCTAACCATTGGTTTTATTATCAGTTTTCTCCATAAAAATGTAATGATTGTATTGATTATTGGTAAATACTGTCTGTAATAAGATACTTTAGTGATGTGTTAACAATTAGCATCATGTCTAATGTAGTATGTGTTATTGGGCAGGGGGGGGGGGGGGGAGTGGTGGGAGCAGGAGAGAATAAAGTTAGGAGAGAATAAAGATGGTTGTTTGATGTAGACAATAAATTAACATATTATTGATCTTACAGTACCTCCTGTTTTAGCAGTATCTGCTTAACTGAAATTACTGTAGCAAGCCAACCAGTCAACTAACTTTTTCATGCTTTCAATCTTTATTATTAGAACAGGGTATTTTTTTCTTAAAGCGCTGCATTTATTAATCTTATTTGGTGGTTTTTGGGTTGATTAAGAGTAAAGATATAACCACGAAATGTAGATAATATTATGAGTATTATATTACAATGTGTTTGTCATAAGGCAGCCAGCTTACTTTTTCAAAATTTTTCAAACATAATTATCACAACAAATGTCCTTATCTCTAAACACTTATGTTATTCTCCTGCATTTAGTTTAAGGAACTTGTCAATATGTTAAATGTTAAATGAGCCGCGTCACGACAAAACCAAAATAATGGGTTTGCGACCAGCATAGATCCAGACCAGCCTGCGCATCCGCGCAGTCTGATCAGGATCCATGCTGTTCGCTATCAGTTTCTCTACTTGTTATAGGGTTTGTAAGCGAACAGCATGGATCCTGATCAGACTGGTCTGGATCCATGCTGGTCGCAAACGCACTATGTTGGTTTTGTCGTGACGCGACTTAAATATACTGTAAAGATAACTTATTGAGTTCATTGTATTATAAGAAATCTTCAATAAGATCCAAATTTCAGTCAGTACGGTTAGATTATTTGTATATGTCAGTCATTCACAGTGATGGATGTTTTTGAAGGCTTTCATAATATAGACATATAGACAGAATTAAATCTGTTCAATTATAGAATTTCTTTAAACTTGGCATCATGTCTGTTGTTTTCATCAATAAAATTTAAAAAAAACACCTATATAATTCAGTCAATGAGGAAAAACAGTTTATATATATCTCATTCACTGAGATTTACTCTTTCTATATGTCAGTCAGTGATGTTTAAGAATTACCCTGTAGTTAAACTATTTTTATATTTCAGTTATAGAAAATTAACTACTTTACTTATATATTTCAGTCATTGAGGTTAAAGTACTTATATATTTCAGTCATTGAGGTTAAACTACTTATATATTTCAGTCATTGAGGTTAAACTACTTATATATTTCAGTCATTGAGGTTGAACTACTTATATATATTTCAGTCATTGAGGTTAAGCTACTTATATATTTCAGTCATTGAGGTTAAGCTACTTATATATTTCAGTTATTGAGGTTAAGCTACTTATATATTTCAGTCATTGAGGTTAAGCTACTTATATATTTCAGTTATTGAGGTTAAGCTACTTATATATTTCAGTCATTGAGGTTAAACTACTTATATATTTCAGTCATTGAGGTTAAACTACTTATATATTTCAGTCATTGAGGTTAAGCTACTTATATATTTCAGTTATTGAGGTTAAACTACTTATATATTTCAGTCATTGAGGTTAAGCTACTTATATATTTCAGTCATTGAGGTTAAACTACTTATATATTTCAGTCATTGAGGTTAAGCTACTTATATATTTCAGTTATTGAGGTTAAGCTACTTATATATTTCAGTCATTGAGGTTAAACTACTTATATATTTCAGTTATTGAGGTTAAGCTACTTATATATTTCAGTCATTGAGGTTAAGCTACTTATATATTTCAGTTATTGAGGTTAAACTACTTATATATTTCAGTCATTGAGGTTAAGCTACTTATATATTTCAGTCATTGAGGTTAAACTACTTATATATTTCAGTCATTGAGGTTAAGCTACTTATATATTTCAGTCATTGAGGTTAAACTACTTATATATTTCAGTCATTGAGGTTAAACTACTTATATATTTCAGTCATTGAGGTTAAGCTACTTATATATTTCAGTCATTGAGGTTAAACTACTTATATATTTCAGTCATTGAGGTTAAAGTACTTATATATTTCAGTCATTGAGGTTAAACTACTTATATATTTCAGTCATTGAGGTAAACTGATATATATTTCAGTCATTGAGGTTAAGCTACTTATATATTTCAGTCATTGAGGTTAAACTACTTTTATATTTCAGTCATTGAGGTTAAACTACTTATATATTTCAGTCATTGAGGTTAAGCTACTTATATATTTCAGTCATTGAGGTTAAACTACTTATATATTTCAGTCATTGAGGTTAAACTAATTATATATTTCAGTCATTGAGGTTAAGCTACTTATATATTTCAGTCATTGAGGTTAAACTACTTTTATATTTCAGTCATTGAGGTTAAACTACTTATATATTTCAGTCATTGAGGTTAAACTATTTATAAATTTCAGTCATTGAGGTTAAACTACTTATATATTTCAGTCATTGAGGTTAAGCTACTTATATATTTCAGTTATTGAGGTTAAACTACTTATATATTTCAGTCATTGAGGTTGAACTACTTATATCTTCAATCATTGAGGTTAAACTACTTATATATTTCAGTCATTGAGGTTAAACTACTTATGTCTTCAATCATTGAGGCAAACTGATATATATTTTTCAGTAAATGAGAATAAAGTACTCATATATTTCAGTAATTGAGAATAAACTACTTATATATTTCAGTCATTGAGGTTAAGCAGTGAAGGTCTGGGTAAGACAACTACTGGACAAATTGTTAATCTGATGTCAAATGATGTCAATAGATTTGATCAGGTGAGTACAGAAGAAAAAACTGCAATGCTGCAATGCCTAGAGCTTAGATATTTGACATGTAGAAATGCATTGTGGACCTCAAAGATATATTAATTATGCCTCTTGGGACAAAAATGGCCCAGCCCCAGGGGTCACTGACTATATTCTGACATGTCTTGAAAACCCTGATCTCTGAAACTACAATGCCAAGAACTTATATATTGCCTATGTAGCACACCTAGCATACCTCTACAACAATTATATAAATTGTGCCCCTTAGGTCAAAATGGCCCAACTGTTTTGGTGGGGTTACTTTGGTATATAGACTTAATGGTAAAACAGATTTAGGTTTTCTTGTGTAAAGAATTTAGATATTTAACCCTTTCCCACATGAGCATATTGTGAAAAATGGCCGTTTTCACAGGAAAGCCTCCTGTTACAAGTTCAAACTGCTATGAAACTATGAAAAATGCTTCAATACTAATCAAACTTGGCACAAATGTTGACTGGACCATTGCCTTTGTAAGGACATGCTCAGTCTTAAATTTCCTGTTACCATGGCAATGAGGGGACATCTCAAAATTGCCAAAAATCACTATTTTGCCTCGATTTTTTCCATCAAAATTTATTTCAAAGTGCTGCAACTTCTCAAGGGATTGAGATAGAGTCAAAGGCTTTTCAGCGTTGGTTACACGTTACCTTATGATCGGCCTGGGGTCATTTTCAGCCTCTCTCAAGCCCAAAATTTTCTTGACGAAAAAGGGGCACATTCCCCTTCTGGCAACCCCCTGATGTATCTTTTGGATGGGTATAATATAATTATATAGTGCAATTATGGTGATAAAATACTGCAAAATCAGTCTTAAACAACACATAACTTGTAAAATATAACTTTGATCTTGAATGTTTTTACCTTTCTTAAAATGTTAGTACATTTTTCTCAATATTGATTTTCTTGAAATATTTTGGATCATCTGGAGGCGTGCAGCTTTAATTGTTGGCTTTCTAACTGAAACTTTCAGTCCTTGTGCAACTTTTAATATTAACCTAACCACACAACAATGTTAGCTTAAATGATTAAAAGAAATCAAAAACAGCTATGTTTATACTGATAAAAGGGATTCATTTTACAGCATGAATAAAGTTAGTATGCAAATTTCATCTGATTTTGATTAAAATTTTGTCAATACTTGAATGACAATAGCCATGCTTGTGTCACTATAATTGGATCAGGTGATTGAATATAAATTAAAACTTAATATGCTTACTCGTGAAATGTGTGAATTTCATTTGAAAGAAGTAATGAATGTTGCGTAAATGAATGCATTAAATGTACAATATTCTATGTTTATGCATATCTTATAATCATTTATCCATTAAAATATGTGAATACTGCACTAAGGGCATTATTGATATGCATTAAAATCCTGTAACTACCTATGCCACAAGCTAAGTGCAGGTGTTGTTTTTTTGCCCATTTTGATGACCAATATTGGGTCATGTTCCCATTGCCAAAAAGTATGGTTTGTTCCCATTTCAAGAAAATTCCTAATTCAAGGAATAAAAAAATAAGATTAGTAAAATTAATGGCATTTTGTTACATTGAACTGCACTGTGCCATAGAAAATTGTTATCTTAAATCTAAATTGTAATATGTGCCTTTGAATGAAATATAAAAGGAGTTAAATTAACCAAATATTAAATATCTTTTATACAATATTTTGTCAGTGATTCCCATTTTGTTTAAAACATCGTAAAAATTCCCAATTCTGGGGTTGGGTAAAAAAAAAAAAACTGGAAAAAAACCTGATGTGATATCATACAAGTTAAGAGTGATATTTTTTATGCCAAAATAAAATGAATTTTAGGTTCTGTTAATCTAAACCTTATTTTTACATAATGACAAACCATAACTTTCTAGCAATAGATTATACCTATGAAACACATGCAGACCAATATCAAACAGCTCATCCGTGCCATCTGATCATGGTCTTAAAAATTCACTATTCGATCATCACCTGCTTTGAAATTTTCCCCAAAAAGGTTTAATGGTTTTGTCCAGATTTAAAGTTGGACAAGTCCACTTAAGATATTTAGCAGGGTAAGGGTTAATTAACAAAAATAACATAATCTTTGTTCTGGCAGTGCTTATAGTTATATGGTTAGTTATAAAAAGAATTGACAAGTTATATGGCCCTATATATATATGATTACAAGTTTGCTAAAGCATATTTATTGTTATCTTTTCTAGAAACCTTCATATACAATGTATCTTATTTTGAATAAATGAACTCCCAAGCTTGATACTTAAAAGAATTAATTGTATTATACTGTTCTTGTTTATTTCACAGGCTGTGATATTTCTCCACTTTCTGTGGGTGGGACCAATAGAAGCTGTAGCTGTGTTAGCCATATTGTGGAGGGAGCTTGGCCCATCCACACTAGCGGGTTTTGCTGTACTTCTCCTTCTTGTACCGGTGCAGGGCTGGATGGGAAAATTATTCTCTAAATTCAGGTAAGCCACGTAATCGCACCAGTATAGGTCATATAGCGACATTTCAGTTTTACTGGTGGAGGAAGACCTCACTGTCCCTCTGTACATTATTTTAGGCACAACCAGCACCTGAGTAGAATCACCGACAGGGTTGCCAGCAGACTTGAAAAGTCAGGGAAATCTGATATTTTTTCAAGGTCAGGGAATTGTCAGGGAATTTTGAAAATTGGTCAGTGAAGAATAAAAATCCTAAAAAGTCAGGGAAAAATTCTTTTTTGAAGAATTTTCCTTATACATGTATGTATAAAGTAAAAACTGGAAAAAAAAACATGTTCACCTCTTTTAAGAGCTAGAGCTCAGACATTAAGCATGTAACATCTTCAGTGAGTGTCTACCAATTTTGTACAAATAAAAGCCATTGGGTCAAAATTTGCCCAGTCAAGGGGGTCATTGATTTTCCTAAAAATTCTTGTAACAAACCCAAAAGAGCTAGAGTTTAGATATTAAGCTTGAAACATTTTCTAGTGTGTGTCTACCAAGTTTGTTCAAATAAAAGTCCTTGGGCCAAAATAAGCCCCACCCCAGGGGGTTACTGATTTTCCTTTTATGTACATAGCGTAAAAAAAAAAAAATATCTTCATTGAAAAACCCAAAGAGGTAGAGCTGTGATATTTGGCATGAAACATCTTTTAGTAAGTGTCTACCAAGTTTGTTTAAATAAAAGCCCTGGGGTCAAAACTGGTCCAGTCATGGGGGTCATTGATTTTCCTTAAATGTATATATAGTAAAAACTAAAAAGTCTTCTTTTAAAAAAACAAAAGAGCTAGAGCTTAGATATTTGGCATGAAACATTTTCCAATGGGTGTTTACCAAGTTTGTTCAAATAAAAGCCCTGGGGTCAAAATTATTCTTGTTCATGGAGAGTTTTTATATTCAGATGAGTAATTTCAGGGCCATCATGACCCTCTTGTTATTAATTATATTGGCTATGGCAATATTCTGTAGCTCAAGATAATAGTTTTGCTTCAGACTTGATCTTATCAAAAACATTTTACTGAACACAAAATACCAAACTTAGATGTATAAAGCATGTTTTATTGACCATATTGTTAAAAGCATTAAAAAAAACCAACAAAAAAACTTATGGGTGCAGGGCTTTTTTTCACAGGTTGGGGAAGCAGCCCTGCCCTTAATTTAGGGGATAAATTAATGGTATATTTGCAAAAGGGGAAGAAAAAACTTGATGTAAATTCTATTTTGTGGGAAAACTGCATGATTTTAAAGAATTTCTTTTTTGGGAAACAGTCCTATAATGGCCCCTGCTATAGAAGGAAAAAAAGCCCTGGAGTGAATTGGACAGCTGTAGGGGAGGTGGAGACCGTTTAAGTTTGGTAGTTTTGGTCAGTGAAAAACCTAATTTGGTCAGTGAAGTCAGGAAAAAGTCAGGGAATTTTATTTATCTATGATGCTGGCAACCCTGACCGACCTTCCTTTACCCTGCTGGATAGCTTTCAAATGTGAAGAGTCTGAAGAAACTGGTGCAGCTTGAACATACAATGAAAGGCAAGTGGCTTGAAGTCGGCAACCTTAACCACTCTGCCACGGATGCTCCCAAATACATAAATAAACATACTTTATTGAAGGTATCTCAATAGGATGAATCCTATCTCCCTGGAGGTTTTTTCGAACAAAGCCCTTATTTGTTAGAGATGATGCCTTGGAAGTATTGTGTTCACTTACTACCACTGTACAAAGAACAGGTCGAGGAAGATTCAGCTTGGAAAGTCACCACTGATGTGGGCTCTACGGCTGGACCAGCAAGTGCGCAGATACTTTGGCTGTATGGGTTGGTCCTGATGGCCAGTATAAATAAAAACAAAACACATTTTGGGCCATTTAACTGTAGAGACTTCTTATGTCAATTTTCAGGCAGAAAACAGCAAAATATACTGATGAGCGCGTGAAATTAATGAATGAAATTATAGCTGGTATGAGAGTTATAAAGATGTATTGTTGGGAGAAACCGTTTGGCGACCTTGTTAGAAGTGTTAGACGGTAAGTGAACTTCTAAAATAGCGCTTTTGTAAACATTGCTTAATAGCTTTATTTCACTTTGTATCACTTGAATTAAATACATGTGTTTGAAATCAGGTTTTAATGATGGAATATTTTTATGTAAAGGTTTTTTTATTTGACATTTATATATTTTGCAAAGATATTAGCAAATTTGGTATATGTTAGGGTCATGATCAATGCTGATTTTATAAAATTAAAAATTTTACAAGAAAGTGACAAATTGATCCAGTTCAGTCACACACTTGGATGTGTCCCTGGCTGAGTGGTTAAGGTTGTTGACTTCAAACCACTTGCCCTCACACAGTGGGTTTGAATCCCGACAGGGACTTTCTTTCATGTTAGGAAGGTATCCAGCTAGCTTACGGAATGTCGGTGGTTCTACTCAGTGGCCCGTTTGTGCCTGAAATAAAGCATGGAAGGGAACTTGAGGTCTTCCTCTACCAGTAAAGTTGGAACATCGCCATATGACCTATACTGTGTCTGTGTGACTTAAAAACCTATCAAAGAAAGCGTCACTCACTCTACTTTAGAATCTTAAGTAAATTAATGGAGATAAACAGTTCCTGAATTAATCACTGTTTTATTAGTTGTGTAATCACTGTTTTGGTAGTTGTGTGATGTGATTTATAAGAAAAACAACAACAACTTGCATTATTATCTTATAGACATTGTTCTCTTCTTGATCCATTCTTTCTTAATGATGAACTTGCATTTTGATGATATATATTTCATCATGAAAATTTACATTTTATCCTGTATGATAATTCTTTCTTGCCATGTATATATTTATGACTGGTGTATGTTTGTTAATGTTGAAATTCACATAATGATCAAATTCCACTTATTATCTACACAACAAGTAAATTAAGCTATTAAATATGGCTAGCTTCCATTATTTTTATAGTCAAACCAGACTTTACATTAGACTATCCAAATTTGATATTTTGATCTTCAGGGTTACCTCTGTTATTATATTTGGTTGAAATCAGGAAAACACAAGAATAGAAAAAGTTCAAAAATATTTTGAACATTTTTTAGTCACAGAACTGGCGATTAAAACTGAACAATATTTACATGTTTATTGTAAATGAATTTCAATAGTGTATGCATTGGCAAAACTTCTCAAATTTTAGAAAGGAAATTAAAAAAAAAATGTGAAAAAGTCTGAAATTATTTCGCAAATAGCTGTGGTAACTCTCATTTAATTTGAAATCCCTATTATTAAGGGATTGTAAGATATTTTAGGTTTCAAAGTCAAGTCTGGATTAGTCTTGCAAGTCTGTCTTCCAGAACTATTGCAAAAAAAAAACAAACAACAACAACAACATTTTTGTATTTTGAACCTTAATAAACATAGACCATTATAATTTTAGATTTTGTTGCATTATAAAATATACTGTACCACAAAATGTTGTAAAATTATTTGCTATTTTTATTGGCATATTCAAATTTAGTTTAAATATTCCTTTACTAAATTAATGTATATAATTATGTCCATTGAAAAAAGCTACATACACATTGTAAATGTAAAATGTTGAACTTGTTAAAAGAATTCATAATATGTTTTTGACAAACACCAAATGATTTTACAACAGTTCTGCATTGAAAAACTATCTATTATTTGGTCTCTGGTATACTCAACATATTCTTAGTTTACATTATACGAAAATGGCATTCATGTGAATTAAACATGTTTTAACTGTATCTTAAAGCATATTGTATGTTGACTAATAATGCATGTCAATCTACTATTCTAGTTTTATCTTTTATTAGTATCACTAACTTAACACAGGTGTGGCAAAATCAACTGTCCATATTGCCCAGGTTGTCCTACAGCCTATATGGACAAGTAAAATTTCTCAGAATTTACTTTATAAATATCAAAGAGACCAAAATTAATGTTTGAGAAAAGGTGTCCAAAACAGATTTTGCCTGCCCTGTTTAAATAGTATTGAATACATCAGTCATTTGCCATACCCTCCCTCGATTCCCCCTGGAGGGTTGTGGTTTGGGAAGATATAGAGGATATTTGTTTAGTTCAGTGTAAGATCGGAATATATTTCATCCAGTGAGCACCAAAAGGAATATTTCACGAGTGGCTCAGCCACGGGTGAAATATGAACTTTTGGTGTTCACAAGGTGAAATATATTTCAATCTTACACTAAACTAAACAAATTTTCTTTTTATTACATGCAAAGAAACGTTTTAAAAAGACATTTAACCTAATACGGAATGAAAAGCGCGCCAAATAATAATACAACGTGACGTCATTTACGACGTCATGTCATTAAGTTGGTACCCAGTACTGTGCACGCTGGTATTTTACTGAAACAACGTAAGGGGCTTAAATTTAAAACAGTGAAATTATCAAAGTGGTAATTTCACTGTTTCAAAAAGTGAAATTACCAGTTTGATAATTTCACTGTTTTGAATTTAAGCCCCTTACAGCATGTAATAAAAAGGGTTAAATTAAACATTCAGCTGTCATTTGCAAAGCTATCAACTTATTGCTGTCAAACATACCATGTAGGACAGCATGGCTGTAGTGAATTAGTAGAGATTATATAACTTAATTGTCTTCCATGCAAGGCAAATAGATTTATTAGAACTTTGCTCGTCCCCAAGTCAAAAGGTTGGATATTTGCTCAGGAAGCGAGTAGAAGGTATAGCAAATGACTGGTGCATTATTTTATATAATAAAAAGATTTGCCTTTAAAATTAAAAATCATGCGGGAAATGTTTTAAACTTTGGTAACTATGCTTTACACAGAAATTTACTTATTAGCAATTTATTTCTTTCATATAAGTGCCTTTTTGTAGGCAATTGCTAGTTTAAAGTTAAAAATTAAAAATTGTTGTTCCTGTAACCCAGAAGCAGGCATTATTTTTTTTTCTGTTCCAATTTTGGAAGCAGGGTAGTATCTGAATGCATTTGATGTAATTATACCAATTGACTTTGATATTTTAAAGGTTAAATTCTTGCATTTGCTTTAATTAAGATCTGTTGCTTAATTGCTCATTATTATGCTTTGACGGCTTTTGCATTATGCCTTGATAGCTTTTGCATTTTGCCTTGATAGCTTTTAAATTTTGCTTTGACAGCTTTTAAATTTTGCTTTGACAGCTTTTGCATTTTGCTTTGGCAGCTTTTAAATTTTGCTTTGGCAGCTTTTAAATTTTGCTTTGACAGCTTTTGCATTTTGCTTTGGCAGCTTTTGCTTCCAGTTGTTCTGATTATTTCCATCAGAATTTGTTTTTTTTTAACCCTGTCTGAATGTTCTTGCTTTTACCTTCTCTATGTTGTCTTCCATGTATTTCAACAGTTGCTCTGCTTTAACCCCTCCTGCTGTCAACATTTGGCCGTATCTTTGCTTTTCTAGTTTTTCCTTAGCTTCTTAATTGTACAAAATGCTTTTTCCAACTTTCTTCATGTATTGCTTGCATAATATTTTCCAAACTCAGAGGTTGAGAATTGTTGGATTACTTTTGATTTTACAAAAATTTAATAAAAAGATAACTTACAAATAAGTTCTTAAGCGAAATGGGAAAAAAAGTGAACTTCTCAACGTCTTGGAAGAAACCAGTTTGCTTGATTGTTTAGAAAGCTGCCATAACTTAATGAAAGGTTTATGAAGCGAGGTGTAATAAGGTGTTTTTCCCCTTGCTACAGCTTTGTAGAGCTATCTTTCAGACCATTGAATTTTTCCATTTGTCAAAGATATGTTTAACTAGCTGACAAAATGTTAATGGTGTAATGTATACATGAAGGTTCCTGCTCATATCTGAAATAATGCACAGAGAGACACCTGGTGTATTCATGCATTAGAAAACCAGATCCTCGAAGTTGTATTTTTATCTTAAAATCATGTGAGTGTGACCTAAAGCCCTAATTTATGATAAAGCAAACATTGATGTACTCTGCACAAGTTTGTATAACTGAAGAAAACTTAATGTTGGGTTAAAACATTATCTATGATAGACATATTTTTTTGGGAACTTACTGTTAGGTTGAAACATTTTCTATGGTAGACATAAGGGGAAATGAAACTTACTGTTAGGTTGACACATTATTTATGGTAGACATAAGGGGGATTAGACATTTTATAGTTATAGCAGCTTTCTATCAATTTTTCAATCTTACCTGTCTCAGACCCAGAAAACATGCACTAAGCTTACAAATGACCCATTGAAAACATATTAATTGGAAACCCACAAATATTTGAAGCACACACATTTGTATCAGGTCTCCCTTAAATGTCCTTGAAAGAAAAAATAGACAGAATTTATTGATGGAGAATTTTTTTTTTTCAATGTGATTTTGATATTTTAAACATAATGATGAAATATAAAATAACAATGTACTAGTATGTAACAATTTAAATTGATGTGATTCAAACGTTATGAGAGGCTTTGTGAAGGACAATATGAAGGAGCAGTACCAGTTTGAACAATCCGGTCCAAAATAATGCTACATATTTAAGATCTTACCTTTGTGAAAAAATGTCTTTTTTTTTTAAAACTTACTTATAAAAAGTGGTGTAAAAACTGGATCAAACTGCCAATGTAAAACAGAGTTTGTGTCAACATGCTCAGATTTTCATGTAAGACATAGGGTAGATTTCAATTTGAATAGATAAATAATGATGAATATTTTTATGCTCAGATTTTAAAAATAAACATAGCATCAAAACTTTAGTCAGACTTTGATGTGCAATATGATGAATATTTGTAATTGCCATAATAAACAATTTGAGTGTAACGACAATTGTCAGTTGAATATAATATTGACTATAGGAAATATATTGTAGCTACAAAATAATACATTTTTATATAAATACAACATATGAAAACAAATATGGATGTATTATAATCATGATATAGCTATTTTAATATAGATTGGTAGGTAGTTACATATTCCTGAGAACAGTTGATGAATATTACGATATAAATGGGGAAAAAGTGAGGACAGATTAAACATAACATACCCTCAATTAGAATAAAACATTACAATTTAGATATAGTGTTATATTTTGATGTTTAATGATAAGGACTTGTGTAAGATATAACAGTCTGTATGATCAGTTAAACCTGTGTGAAAGACCAGTAAGATTACCCTGCAATAAAAGGCCACTTTTTGATAACCCTGCATTGATATAATGGGATAAGTAACCTCCAAATAATGACCAACTGTCTATTAAAACCATTATTGTGTCTTCCTTGGGTGGCCTATGTTAACAGGTTTGACTGTAGTAGGAAAGCTAAGATGCAATATAGTGTCTTGCACTTTAAATATATAACATACTATTATTTAAGATTTAAATATGACTTGATAACAGTTCCAATTTAGCGAGAATGTAACAGTATTATTGTTTCATGTCTACATGATTTCAACAAAATTGATATAAAAAAAGATGAGAATTTAACAACAAAAGTAACAGGACAATTTGAATACAGCATGGTGTTTAAAAACAAACATAATGCAGTGTTTCTGCCAGCTCTGATTTTCTGAGGGTCTTTTATGACCCCCTGTATGATATTTTAGGGGTCATTTCAAATTCATAAGGGTCATGCCAATAAATTTAACAAAAATGTAAAAAAAAAAAACAGGTAACACTTTATAAGTTTTATTTACAATATTTTGTATATTTTTCGTGAAGAAATTGGTCAATCTCTGCTATTTTGGATTATTTGTCATCCAATAATAACGCTGTATTTCTTAAAAATTATGTGTGTTAATTTTCATAGAAGAAAGAAAGTCGATACTATATTGAAATTCGTTCATAGTCGCCTTCTATTTTTCATAGTGCTTCATAGTACCGCCTAGTGACGTAATCAAGGGCCAAATAAAGCTTGACACTTAATATGTTAGTGTTCATCCTTACATAGAGGTGTACTGGTAAGAAATCCAGGTAATCCTCGCATGTATCAGTGCTATACACTGGGCATGTAAAAGAACCAAGGGGTCTATTCAATAAGAGCTAGGGACTGGTTCCCGGATTCCCTTGTATCTTAAAAGCTGTTTCTTAAATGTATACAATGTATACCTGCCTGTAACACTCGTAAGAGGGGTTGGCAGTATCCAGAGATAGATAGATAGATAGCTGTTTTACAGAAATTAGAAACATTCTCCTGTCGCTATCGCTCCCTTCGAAGTTTCTAATTTCTGTAGAACAGCACAGATGAACACTAACATATACGCAGACTGCATTTTCCAGCAGACAGTTATTCGTTCGCAGAATATGACGACAACAAAATAAATAATTTTGTCTGGGCGCTTTCAATATATGCAGTAACGTATAAATGCAAGCGTTTATTAACTAGTTGAAATTGGCTAAATGCCGGACCACGGACCCGGTAAATTTCATTTCTCATTAAAATTATAGTGGAGCCCACAGTAAACATTCCGTACATTTTTATACTGAATTGACGGTTTATAGTCTGTATATCTGACTTGTGTTGAAATCAGCGACGGTGAAATTCTTGCGTCACAAAATACGCACTAACTAAATTTCATTGCGTCATGGCTGAAAATAGTGCGCCAAAAACGCAAAAACGCGCTCTGGCAGAAACACTGCATAATGTGGCAATTTAATGTGTCTACTTAGTCTTTCATTTTTATATGATGCATTAAATTGGATGTCACTGTGAAAAAGGAAAAATTGGATAAATTGTATTATAGTGTTAAAATTTAATGTAAAATGGTGGTACTTTGAATCAATGGCTGCATTTGCAAGTTTGGAGACTATTTTGATATAGAAGTAATGCCAATTTAGATAGAATCAATTTATGACATTAATTGATGGTAATTTGATAATGACAGTCATCTTATCCTAGTAATAATCATGATAATAATAGCAATTTGAATATCACATGTATGACAGTATGAACATTTCAAATACAAATTGACTGAGAATGACCATAATTTCTGATTTTCTTAAAATGGTTAATACATTTGACATTTCTGACACATTTTGCAAACTTCTGTTGTTTCATTGAAAAGAGGGAAAAGGTTTGAGCGAAATTTCATACCAGGGAAATTTATTTATTTCACAGCTGCACATAATTATCTTTAATTTAACTTTTACTTTTTTGAGGGAAATACATAGCTAAAATTAAATTGCATGGTTTACCTTCCATTATGCCTTTTTAACCAGGTTTTCAACGAAAACTGGTTATTGTAATGCCAATGTTGGCAGGCAGACATCAACTTTTGGTTTCTACTCAATTATTTGAGTTTGCTTTGGCCTATTGATGCCAAACTTGGTGTTTGGGTAGCTTATACCAAGAGGCAGCTTGGGATTGCTGCCAAGGTATCTGTGATCAAGATCCGTGTCACTGTTGCTAAAAACTAAAAACACTGTTATAGCTACTAAATTGTAGCATTGTAGCAAGAAAATTCTGACCATTTCGAATGACCATTCTTACATATTAGAACAGATGTTTACACTCACCACTGTTATAGTTATGTAATTGAAGCATGGAAATTCTTACCATTAAAATGACCACTCTTGCATATCAGGACAGATATTTCCACCTACGACTGGCATCAGATAACTGTTTGTAGGACACTCAGTAGTGCTAGCTGTTTGTTGTAAACTCTGCAGAGCCTCGTTACCACTGTAAATAGTTGTGCTTGAGCCCGAAGTTACTGTCACTACTGGCACTTATTCTTACATACATGTATATATTTATAAATTCAAAGCAGGAGAAGTCCATTGTTCTGAGATTTAGCAGAATCAAAGATTGAACTGTAGTGAGAAATAACTTTCAATATGATTATACCCCCACACACGAAGTTTAGGGGGGTATATAAGAGTTAGCTTGACAGTGGGCTGTCTCCTAATCTTGGTTTCCTGACGATAACTTGAGTTTGGAATACGTTATTGTGATCAAACTTGGTATATAGCTACCTTATGTGATAACCTCAGTTGATACAGCTTTTGGACCAACTTGGGCCAAGGTCACTGTTACTAAAATTAGAAAATTCCAGACAATAACTAGAGTTAGGAATCAAACTTGGTATATAGCAAGCTTATAATTATGAAGACCCAGGTTTGTATCGCATTTGGACCCCCTCGGTTCAAGGTCAGGGTCACTGTCACTAAAAATAGTAAAATGGTTTCCAGACAATAACAAGAGTTAGGAATGAGATATTGTAATCAAACTTGATATATAGCAACGTGAAAACCCTGATTGGTATTGCTTTTGGACCCCCTGCGGTCAAGGTCACGCAGCTACTAAAATCAGAAAAGTGGTTTCCAGACAATAACTGCAGTTAGGAATCAAACTTGTTATAAAGCAAGCTTATATGAAGACCCAGGTTGGTATTGCATTTGGACCCCCAGGTAAATGTCACCATTACTAAAAATAGAAAAATGGTTTCCAGACAATAACTGGAGTTAGGATTGAGATATTGTAATCAAACTTGTTATAAAGCAAGCTTGTATGAAGACCCAGGTTGTGAAAGCTTTTGAACCCCCTTGGATCAAGGTCAAGGTCACTGTTACTAAAAATAGAAAAATGCTTTCCAGACAATAACTAGAGGAGATATTGTACTCAATCTTGTTATATAGGAAGCTAATATATGAAGACCCCAGTTGGGATTGTGTTTGGACCCCTTGGGGTCAAGGTCACTGTTACTAAAAATAGGAAAATGTTTTCTGTAAGATAGCCTATTAATTGTAATAATCAATGGTATACAGATGAAACATCATAAATAAATTATATGCATGTAGAGTTCAAATTTTGTTTTAGACTGCTTATTTTTCCAAAAAGTAAAGGTTGCTGGTGGGGTTATGAATCACCTTGTTTGACCTATTTGTAGTCACATAAATATGCTTTGTGTGAAGCTTTATTTGATGTGTAGTGAAAAATCCTGATGTGTAATACAAAATGTAATGTTTAAGTTGCTATAAACATTGTGATTACCGTGTTTTGTAGTTTGTTTTATATTTTGTTGTTTGGACATAATATATAGCTTTTAGTTGGCAGATTTTACGGTCCTGAATATTTACAGCTGATAAAATATGACACTTTTTTCCACCTTTCCAGAAATAGTATGTCCTTATGATACTACTTAAATAATATTTATGTGGAAACCACTTAATGATTTATACATGTATATGATATAATAGAATAATAATATAATATAATTGTTTAAATTGAACATATTACCAAAACATCAAAAATTAATGTAACAAAAGTTTATAATATTTATGACATTATGCAAATCTGAGTACATGACAAGTGTATTAAGTGCATTTTTGTTTTTACAATTCATTCTGTCTCCAAATTTACAAGTTTTAGTGCATGTTTTTGTTTTTGTTTGCAGTGAGGCTTGCTCTTAGAACATACAATCTTTTATATTGCTTGTAAACTGATTATTTTTTCTTTTCCATTGCTTGACAATTTAAATCAGTTGTTGTTTTCTTTGACTATTTAAAATGTGTTGTTACATTTCTTTAATTTGCATGGCCTGTAGAGTCAGATGAGGCTTAATGGAATAGCCACTGTGCTGTTGCTTTTATCTTATTTAATCAATCACTGCAATTTGTTTTCTTACACAATCATACAGGGTTTTACATCTCTTTGAAATTTTAGGGGTCCAGTGGATGCACAGCCTAGAAAAGTAGGGGTCCAGGCCTGAATTTTAGGGGTCCAAAATTATATTCACTATAAAAGACTATGAAGACCACTCTATTTTGCTTAAAATCATTTATTTACCCTGTGTATATTGTACTGTTTTCATAAGAAGTATATGATTTCAATATCTTTTATCACTAGGTTTTTATTATAGCCCTTTACAATAAAATCATGTGCTATTTCCAAGGCTTATAAGTCTAAATTGAGTGGCTGGAATGTCAAGTTTTAGTTGCATATTTTGTTATTGATAAGGTGATTACACCAACAGACTGAAAATTTGTACTGATCTATTTGTAAATATTTTTGCTGAACTAGTAAACACACAATAGCTATCTTTACAGACCAGTCAGCTAAATATGTTGCATTTTTAAAAATATTATATAACAAAATGTCGACAAAACCGCTTTTGTACCTCCTCATAAGTTAAGTTCGCCGAAACCATTATATTTATAACTACAACGATAATTACATACCCAGTGACTTATTTCTTTAACACTATGAAAATAGGTTTGCAAAAAGCACTGCTTTCTTTATTATTGCCGTTCATGTACAAAATACGTTCGCCGAACCGGTAGATCGACATTGGATACGCTAACCAATAGTAATTGCTTTTTATAAATAGTCTGTCTAAATATAGCAACAGAAAAAACAAAAACGGCTACCTAGAATAGATATTTGTGTGTACACTTGGACGCAAGTGGATAACTTATATGCGTACATGTAAAAATTTATGCGTATAGGGAATTCTGCGTCCCGTAAAACCCTGATCATAATCATTTAATGAAAAGAAAAAAAAACGAAAAAAAAACTCATGATAATTTTCTTTTGTGACTGAATGAGGAGGAAAGAAGGAAAACAAAGAAAGGAAAAACAGCACCATTTCGCAGAATATGTTTATAGCTTCTTTTACTTTGCCTTTATGATTTATTTGCTGAATTAGTGATTTAAAATTTGTTTTTGCATCATGAACATTCCGGCTCTTACTAAAATTATAATTGTTACAATGAACAATTTATGAGACCCCCGGCCCCCTAAAAAGGAGATAATTATTAGTGGATTGTGCATTATGGAATTTTATTTATTTTTTGCTATGTAGAAGTCATCTAAAGACATGTGATTTTGAAATTCTCTTAACATTGAGTAAATATGATATGAAATAATTTCTTAGTACTTCTCTCTTATAATGTACATGTTCGTAAATTAAATGTATCAATGTCCTTTTGATTTTCTTTCAAAAAAGTAAGATATGAATCTCCATTACTATTTTATAAGGTTCGCTAAGGTATTCATTTCTTCTCTGGTTAAGGTCACTTTTCAGGTCAAGGTCACAAACATCAAAGAAAATGATTGTAAACAGTCTAATTTTGCTAACAATTTGTGTTGTGATACTGTAGCTCTGTGATGGGTTGATCACTTAAGTGGCTTTCCTTTTATTTGTCAACATAATAATGAATGAATTTTATTACAATTATTTGCAGTGATGAAGCAGAAAAGGTGGCCATGTTAGGCTACATAAGAGGGCTGATTCTTGGACCGTTCTTTTCATCTGTGAAATTAATAACGCTGGTAGTTTTTGTGTCATTTGTCTACACTGGGGGAGTCCTGAGATCGGAGATTGTATTTGTGGCCTACTCCCTCTACCAGGCTGTCCGTCTGTCCCTGGTCCTGTTTGTGCCGTTTGCCATACAGTTTATTTCCGACACAAAAGTGACGTTTAAGAGAATAGAGGTTAGTTGTATACCTGCATTTTTGTTAATCACAGTAAGTACTGACTCCCGATGTTGTCATAAAATTTGTCCTCAATATAGTATAATATTTTGTTCTATTGTAATGGTTGACTGTAGCAAAATCTATTATTCCTCACAAACACTAACATTTCACTGATATACATTAATGTTGCTCCATTTCACTTTCATTATATAACTTTTAAAATAAACATTCGATGTTAATGATATATTTTTATACTGAATATAATCTTAATTAGATGTTTTGGAGTTTTTTTTAGATGTAAAAATTATTTACATGTGGCAATTTAACTTTTGTTTAACCATTTTCCATTTATTAACCATTCAATTCATCATACTACACAAGTCTAAGTTATATATTGAGATAGGTTGTTTTTTTTCACAGTGACTGATATAGAATATATCTAACTGATATATCAATATTTCATTACATAGTATGGCAATCCCCTCTGTCTATTTTAAGAGTAAAACTTTTTATATAAAAACCTAAAGAAAATGAAATGTACCTTATACTATTTAAAATCCAGAGTAAATTTCAGGATATTGCCCATAGTGTTGTGCTTCTAATGGTATTGCTTTAATATCTAAATGAAAAGTAGAAAATGTGAGCAAATAAGTACTATTGAAGTTATTCATGTATTATGTAACACTATAAAATAATTAGTACATAGAATTTTATTTTCAAAGCTGTGATGTTGGCTAGTCAAGTAAGCTGAAACTGTTAACACCATGCATTGTAAGTTTATAGAATACCAAAACAGAAACATTATCCAATACACAATAACATACCTATATAATCAGACACGTAAAGGGAGGTAATTCATTTGTTTGTGATGAACAATTTTCATTATAATTTCGCACATAATATGGATTGAAAGTAGATCAGGATGTAAGCAAATTAAATCAGACAGTGTTATCTTTTATAGATGAGTAACAAAATTATTTACTTTATATCTACTTGGGAAATAAAATCAATTTCGGTAAAATTATAATTGAAAAAGATGTCGATCAGAATCAATTAAAGAATGTCCATTGTCAGCCATTTGTAACCTAATCAACAGATATACAGTTTGTACTTTCAGTTTCTGAAAAACATAATAGTATAAAAATAATGTTGGTTTTATGCGCATGTCTATAAATTTACTTGATTTAAGTGCACTTATACACATTATCATTTATATAAACTAACTCCACAAATCCCAGTACTTACTTTAACCAGTTAGTTAGATTTAATATTTAAATTAATGTGCAATTATTGTCATTTAAAAAGAGCAAAGTAGAGGAAGAGAGAATCATTAATTTATGCAAACAGCAAGTAGAAGATGAAATGACCATTTCTTTAGCAACTATTATGTGGAGAGAAAAAAGTTTTTGTGATCTTGAGCAAATAATATGTAAAAGAAATGTTTAATGTCTTTGACTTGGAGTTAAAAGTGTAGAAAAGTGTATCTTGAGGAAATAATGAGTTAAGTTTTGGTAGTAGTTTTTTTTGCAAGTTATATGTAACTAATTTAGATTTATCTTGTGAAATTGGGTAAGTGTAATCTTTAAGCAAATGATATAAAGTAAGGTATGGTTCATCCTTGATTAATATGGGCTCACACAAATGAAAGAAAGATTGTTTATATGCTGTTGAACATATGATAAGAAGTATTGAAGGAGGAAATACTATTGCTGTGATCAAATTCTTAAAAAAGCCCTACTGTGAGCAAGCACAAAATTTATTCAAAGAAATGTTCATTCTTATGTAGAGTAATAAGATACAAGTGTAGCAAATATGTAATATTGGTTTTGAACATTTTTGAAAATTATAAAATTAAATCTTTCTCTAGCTGTACTGTTAGTAATAAACAATGTATTTAACGCTTTATTATTGGAAGTTAATACTAGAACACCATTAAACTAATTATGTAGGTTTTGGACTTAATAGAGAATTCTTAGGTATTAACAGTTATGTTCACATTTGAGTTAGTTTTAAAAGTGTATGAAAAAGATTTGTTACTTTAAGGCTGGCGTAGCCATAGACTCTGGAGAAAAGGGAAAAGAGGGAAAATGGGCTTAAAAAATCCCTGCAAGGATTAGTGTCAAGGAATTTGAAAATTTTGAAAATATCAGGGAACTTTTGGGGAAAATTGTAAAAAAAAAGCCAAACATTTTTTATGTGAAAATCAAAACTGCTGCTGAAAGGTTTTCAATCTGTATATGAGCTGTGTCACGACAAAACCAACATGATGCGTTTGCGACCAGCATGAATCCAGGCCAGGCTGCGCATGCCCGCAGTCTGATCAGGATCCATGCTTTTCGCTAACAAATCCTATAACAAGTAGAGAAACTGATAGCGAACAGCAAGGATCCTGATCAGACTGCGCAGATGCGTAGTCTGGTCTGGATCCATGCTGGTCGCAAACCCATTATGTTGGTTTTGTCGTGACACGGCTCATATGATTGTAATGTTTGTGTAAATAGTTATACTAGTTATACATGGGATCATTTGCCATAAATTTTATTTATTTAAGATTGATTGGCTTGTTTATATGTTTTGAATGTGGTTTGCTGAGTGCATTAATCTATTATTTATTATAAACTGAAAGTCTGTTTTTTCATTTTACAAAGGGTCAAGGTCATCTTCACATTAGAGGTCAGAAGAAATGTCAAAGGGATTTGCATAGTCACACCATTTTGTTCATAATGTTAAAAATGAAAAAAAAAACATTTTTGAAAATTTTGGAAAGAGGCTTTTTTTAACATTATTTTTACTCAAAAGACATAATTATGTTTAGATATGCATGATTGTTTGGGTACAGTATTGTGATTATATCATATGGCACTATTTGTTTATCAACATTAAAGTGACGTTGTGCCCATCTAACAGGAATTTATAGTGAGTGGACGGATGAAAGTCAAAATAAATTTACATTTTGCCACATTTCCATTCATTTTTGTGGAGCCCACTTTTGGTGAGCTTGACTTGGTCACTTTTGGCCTTGAAATATATATTCAATTCAGCTCAATTCATAACTATGTAATTTCTTTCATGGACTGGCCTAGTTATATGTTTGAGGGTTTCAACTGCCATTTGATGTTGTAAAGGTTTGGGTAACTAAATATGATGCTTCAAAGCTACTATTGAAGTGTATTAAAGATACTTCAGGTGTACTTTTCTTCAGATATACTTGAAATGTGGTGCGTCATAGGTACCTACTGCATGATGCCTGATTGGAACTTCCCATTACTGCATGATGCCTGATTGGAACTTCCCATTGGTTACTATGTAAGGGCTTTAAGCATTCTTCATTGTATTTGAAGATGCTTCGATATATGAAGTATCTTTAAAATCTAATTTGAATATCTTAGTCAGAGCTTCAAACATGCTAATGTAGTTTTAATATATTAAATTGTCACAATTATGAACTACATGTACACAAAAAGCAGAATCTTGAATAATGTTGATTTTGCAGACTGAAGCTTCATCTGTTCTTCTTTTGCGCTTTAAATGTACATGTACTCTCTTTGTGCCTGGTTTATATAGAGCGGGTGCAAGAGTTCTGATTTGTTAGGTGAAACCTCAGCTTTTGCTTCCCATAAATTGTTATGAATGATAAATAATGCTATGAACACAAAACAAAAGATTTTTAAACTTTTCTCCATTTAGTTTTTCACTTTCTGTATATAATGGAAATTACAAATTACAATGTTTTATTATAGGTATACCATGCAGGCTCTACTGTGTGTAATTTGTATGTGATGTTTTATCACAAAGAATAGTTTTACTAAATAATTTGGGTGCTTAGACAATAGCATGTAGCCTAAATTTTCTAGTGCACCTCTACAGAAGTTATAAATAAATCTTGCCCCTAGGGTCATAAATGGCTCTGCCGTGGGGTCAATTAGTTTTCAGAGACTGCAAAGTTACGTACATAAAAAACATGTCTTCATATAAGAATCCTCTCCTCCAAACACATTATGATGCTCTCTCTATTCAATATTTCATCAGGGTTTACTAACTTAATTTAGGCTTATATTAAATCCCCTACCCCCACCCAACACACCAAAAGAAGAAAAAAACAACAACAAAAACCCTAAAAATCTTAAAAAGCTATTAATTATGTATGAAACTTTAATACCTGGAGCTTAGATATTTGGCAGTTTAATTTGCTAATTAACCTGTATAAAAGTTTTATAAATCTTGCTGCCTCCCAGGGTAAAGAATGACCCAATCTGCATTGAAGAATTATAATTATTCCTGGCAATTGATCATGGGTGAGCAATCTTAGACCATGTTTTATCTGGATACAATCGTGTAAAAAATTGGGATACATAAACACTAGTTATAATTTCTTTTACGTTTCTTTGTCCCCAGGGTGGAGATGAAACATGTGGAGCAAAAAATGATATTCGAAGCAATTTTGGATAGCTTTAATTTTAGTGGCCGTTATTTCTGTGTTTATGCTACAGTCATTTGTTTTACTTTAATTGGCGAGGTGTTCAGAGCTGAAAAACTTTTTGTAACCCTGGTCTTATTCGTCGCAGTGGAGAATGTGTTCTTTTGGTTTCTTCAGCAAGGAATAAAATTGATATCTGAACTAGTTGTGTCTGTAAAAAGGATTCAGGTAAGGCAAAGGTTGAAAATGACTTGAACAAACAAAAGAGGTGATAGCATACATATAGCAGTACAGAAGTATATGATGCTTACCTAGTTGAGCATGAAGTGCTTAAAGTCAAGCCATTAGAAGTGATCAGTTTCTGGCTTTTGTCATTAGTTCAGCATCTTCATTTTTGGTTGTGCCATCTGTCTACAAGGTCACAAATCCTCATTTTGTTTGTGCCATCTCTCTACAGGTCACAAATTCTCATTTTGTTTGTGCCATCACCCTACAGGTCACAAATTCTCATTTTGTTTGTGCCATCTTTTCCACACAGGTCACAATTCCTCATTTTGTTTGTGCCATCTCTATACAGGTCAGAAATCCTAATTTTGTTTGTGCCATCTCTCTACAGGTCATAAATCCTCATTTTGTTTGTGCCATCTCTCTACATGTCACAAATCCTCATTTTGTTTGTAAACAATAGAAGGGCACCATGGCACTACAGTAATTGTAAATTACAACATCTGTAGATACTCAAAGACTGTATAATGTAGACATGAGCTTATGCAATATCTATATGTCTATGTCATATAAACATCCACATGAGATCAACTATCCAACCTAATCCACATGAAAAATCAGAGAGAGAAAAAAAATCATTTTAAATACATTATGTAATCAGATTTATACCAAAGAGCTTGCTTTTAATTCAACAACTATTGAACGTTTTTCAGACAAGTTTCTTGATTAGGTCTCATCCCTAACTGTAAAATTATTTTTGATTACTCAAACAAATTTATACATACAGGTCTATATTACTCCGCCTTTGCAGTGCTCTTGTTATATAAGTATTTCTTTTTAAGATAACATTTGGCCTATTGAAATATTCTATGTATTTGTGTCACTGAAAGTTAAATTAACTGGCACTACTGGTGGCCAATGGACACATTTTTAGTTGCATGTATAATTTTGGATGTCTAAAATATACCATAAACATACTGTATGGAAATTATTTGTTCTGATAATTATAGTAGTATAAGATTATAGACAGATAGGTAGGTTTAACTGTAAGATAGGTAGGTAGAATATGCATTTTTTTAAATGTCTATGCTTGTATTTTCTATTCCTCCTTTTTCTTCATAGTTGCATGAACTACCCAGATTTTTGGAATAATTATAATTTGGGCTGGCATTGTTTTGTTTCTTCATCAAAATGTATCCTGGTTTCAATTGTTTCTTTCATTCTTGACTGTTAGGAATTGGTGTATGTTATTCATTTGTTTCAATTGTTGTCGTATATTATATTTGTTTGCAAATAAATTGTGATACCATAATATTTAAGTGTTGTTGCAGCATGCCAATATAAAGATGTGATTTTTATTGAAAGATTGTCCACAACCTTAGTGGTTTAAACATATTTTTATTCAAGGTATAATTATATAATTATACATGTTAATAATTCATGATTTAAGCAGAAATTAATTGGACCGAGAGCTACAATAGCTCATAGTAGTCCACAAGCTTCACATAATTTGTTGAAATAATTCCCAGTTGAAAAAGTATATTTTTTGGGATCATTATTTTTTGACTTTTGTTTATTTGCTTTTTATCTGTGAAAATATATTTGTTAAGACAATCAGTCTCGTCATTTGTTTAAGGATTTACAATTATGGTATTATACCTTATACAATGTATTCTCCACTTGGTCATAGTCACATTTAGAGGTCAAATGTCAAATGAAATGTCAAAGGGATTTGTACTTTTATACCATTTTGGTCTTCATTGAAAAATTTTTCAGAAACAAGTTCTTAAAATCATATGAAAAATACTTACTGTTACTTTATAATTTTTATTCACTCAGTGGCTTGCTTATGCTTCAATATGAAATTTTTGATAGTATTTTGCTTTTATTGTAATGCACTAATTGTCTATTAACATTAATATGCAGGCACAAATATATGATTTCTGTCAAGAGTTAACAGTACTGTAGATTTCAGTACAAGAGTGCTTGGTCATTTTTTCGATTTAGTATCCATTGACTCGGCACAAACTTTTCTTGGGACTTGTGTATTACCAAAAGCTATCTATCTGTCTGTAAGCTGTCTTTCATTTCTGCCAAGTCATGTGAGCAAAGACCGGTAATGTTCATAAGAAACTTTTTAATTGTTTAAGCTTCTGCTTTCAATAATTTGTTCACTTCTTATTAGTAATGTTGTAAACACAAATTAAAAAGCTTGTTTGCACAATAATATTAGTTCTTCACTGTTTATAATTAGTGCAAATAACAATTGCTTAAGTAAAATTACATGTTGTGAAGGTATACTTTTTTTAATGCCAGAAAACCATAAAACAGATATAAATTTTGAGTGCAAAATAGATGTAACTCCTTCTATAAGTCATTTGAGTTACAACTGGTTTTATAATTACTATTATATTTCTTTGTCCCCAGCCTGGAGGTGAAACATGTGGAACGAAAAATGATAACAGAGGCAGTTTTAGATAGCTATATTTATAGTGGCCGTTATTTCTGTGTGTATGCTACAGTCGTTTGTTTAACTGTGATTGGCAAGGCACTTAGAGCTGAAAAAGTATTTGTTACGCTGGTCTTATTTGTCGCTTTGGAGAACGTGTTCTTTTGGTTTCTGCAACAAGGAGTTAAAATGATATCTGAGCTAATTATGTGTGTAAAAAGGCTTCAGGTAAGGAAAAGGTTGATAGTAACTTGTGTGATAAGCATACTAATAGAATTACATTGCAGATGCAAACATCTTTCAGTATTGTAAAACACTTTTTATATTTTCCTTTATTAGAACATCTAGCAGCTGAGCACAAAGTGCTAATTGGCAGGATATTAGGATTGATCTGTTTCCAGTCTAACATTCTGTTTTTGTGTTGTGATGTGTTGTTCTCTACAGTAACAATATAAAAGTTGGATGTTTGACATTACACAAAATTTAACCTCTTTAAGTTTGAAAATATTGCAGATTTGATTTAAAGTGAAACCAAGATATTCCAAGATATGCAAAATTTAGGTCCCTGCGGCCAAGGTCAAGGTCACACATAGGGATCAAAGTTCAGATAAAGATATGACCATTTAGTCATGACTATACTGGTGTGAAACATGAAATTTAGATTAATATATGCAAGGTCAAGGTCACTAAAGATGATAAAATGTTGTCCTGACCATTGTGAAGCAAAGTGGGGCGCCCTTAATTAAGGTCATTGCAACCAAGGTCAAGGTCACACATAGAGGTCAAAGTTCACGTAATATATGAAGATATGTAAAGGGACCATTTAGTAATCATTTATTAAAGGATTGTAACACAAATGTTCATTATCATGACTATGGCTAAGACACATGTAACTTAGGTCAATTTGTGTAAGGTCAAGGTCACTAAAGAGGATGAAATATCCAGATTTTGTCTGAAGCATATCTCCTACATGCATAGAAGAATTTTTATAATACTTTATAGAAATGATCACCACCATGAGATGTATTATTCCATACATGATCCAGGTCTTTAGGTTAAAGGTCAAGGTCAAACTTAGAGCTAGTCTGGAGCAAATCTTATACTCTTATAGGAGGATTTTAGTACAACTTTGCACAAATATCATCCATTGTGAGGCAGAGTGTTGAAGGCAAAATTCAGTTCCATGCAATGAAAGTCAATGTCACACATAGAGGTAAAATATCACATTAGAATAATTAAAATTGTATAGGGACCAACTTGCTCGCCACACTTCTTATTGCCTACATCTCCACCTAAAGCTTAACATGTGACAGGTGTATATATTTTGTGGCAGTGTCACCCTTGTTGATTTCTACATTAATCAGCCCAGTCTAATAACCTGTTGAATACCCCACACATAATAAAAATGTGTTTGTATTTTGTCAATTTAATTTTGTTATTTAATCAATTTGTATCAATAATAAATTTATACATCAGATTTGTAATCAGATTTGTTTTGTTTTTTTCATTTATAAGATATTAAGTTCTTGTGATTATGAAACAAAAATGATAGCATTTTGTCTCATTTTGTAAATGTACAGTGCATATTCAAAACTCATTGAACAAACTTGTAACATAGACAAATATAAGTGATTGTATTCATCATCTAAAATATTCTTTAAGTCATTCATGACTAAAACATCAAAGCATTTCTGTTAAAATATAATAAATTATCTTATAATGTATTTTTTAATGTAACTGAAAGCCGACTAACATGATGGACCTTATTGCCACAATTAAGTCTTTGATATAATATTGCCATTTGCTTCTGTGACATATATACTCACAGATAAACATTTATCAACTAATTGCTTCATATCATTGTGGAAAATTTCACTGTAAATTGTAAAAGCTGTAACTGTGATCAAAATAAGCTCTTTGCATTCTTTGATATACTTCCCTTTTTGCCGTCCTTGTAATGTTGTATGTTGGATTGAGGGAGTTTCTATTTGTAGTCCTTTCAATTGTGTTTGGTATTGTGGGAACAAAGCTATAGAAGTTCTGTACTTGTCCAGTTGCTATTTGTAGTCCATTCATCTGTGTTTGGGATTGTTAGAAACAAAGCTAGATCAATTTCTGTATTTGTCCAGTTTCTATTTGTAGTCCTTTCATCTGTGTGTGTTGGATTGCTAGAAACAAAGCAAGAGCAGTTCTGAAGTTTTCCAGTTTCTATTAATAGTCCTTTCAACTGTGTGTTGGATTGCTGGAAAAAAAGCCAGAGCAGTTCACTACATTCCCAATATCTATTTGTAGTCCTTTCATCTGATTTTGGGATTGTGAGTCTGTACTTGTCCATTTTCTATTTGTAGTCCTTGCAACTTGTGTCATTTTCTATTTGTAGTCCTTGCAACTTGTGTCATTTTATATTTGTAGTCCTTGCAACTTGTGTCTATTTCTAGACCTTGCAACTTGTGTCATTTTCTATTTCTAGTCCTTGCAACTTGTGTCATTTTCTATTTCTAGTCCTTGCAACTTGTGTCATTTTCTATTTGTAGTCCTTGCAACTTGTGTCATTTTCTATTTGTAGTCCTTGCAACTTGTGTCATTTTCTATTTCTAGTCCTTGCAACTTGTGTCATTTTCTATTTGTAGTCTTTGCAACTTGTGTCATTTCCTATTTCTAGTCCTTACAACTTGTGTCATTTTCTATTTGTAGTCTTTGCAACTTGTGTCATTTTCTATTTGTAGTCCTTGCAACTGTATGTTGGATTGTAAAAACAAAACAAGAATATTTCTTCACAAGTTCCTCTGATTTTCTATTAGTTTTGCAGTCCTTTTGTGTGTTGCTATATCACAAAGCAAGAGTTTTTTTGCTTTGCTAATTCCTGAATACATCATGAATCATTCTGTGTGTTATTGTGAAAAAAACGCTAACCTTCTTCCAATATCTGGTTGTATTCGGTGTTTATGTCATTTTATAGAACAGCTTTCAAGCAGCAATATTCCTCTATATCTGTTTGTACTCCTTACTTATGCATACATTGAATTGTGCAAACAATACCATAAGCATTTATATGCATCCTGTGTGTCTGCCTGTTTTCTGTCCTTACTGTATTACTTTTTGTATTCACTAATATGATAATTTAAGAATTAGACAGGTGCATTGTGTGTTGTGTTGTGGAAACAGAGCTAAAACAGTTACATATTTTCTGTATTTCTGCTTATGATCGTTACTTCGGGTACTAGCATTAGAAATAAGTATAATAAGCAATTCTGTTAATTCCAACTTGTCACCTTAGTACAGTAATGGGTTAAATCCTTCTAAATCTGATAGGAGATAATCAGTTTTTGCACTAAGGTGATGAACTGGCTTTTTATTGTAGGGCAGAAACAAGGTATAGAGATCATATTTTTCGTCTGAATGCAATACAGGAGGTGTTGACCATATATGGGAGACATCTTTGTATATTCATAACAATACTGGCTTTGAGTATGACTGTGGAGCATTTCCACGTTGCCTCATTGTACACAGGTATTGGGCTGTTTGAAAAATTGCGACTTGTGTTGCTACGGTTTGCTCGAAGAGGTTTTGAAAAAGCAATAGATGTGAATGTCAGCTTGACAAGGATGAAGGTAAAGTTGATGAGATTAGATAAAAATATTACACAAGTGCTTTATGTGTGTTTTCTAATGTTATATATAGAAAATCCTTCCTATAGAGTGCTAGCTGCAGTAATTACCTTTTTAATGTCCTTTTAGCCAGTCTGTATGTTTGCTCAGTCTGATCAGAGGATTGTATCAGTGAGTTGGGTATTAGGTAAAGTATTTTGATTATGAAATCCTTTAAACTATATAAGGACAGTGTTCCAAGATCAAAGTGTGAGACAAGTTATATAATGTTTTACAATTCCTTGTATATTCCTTAACAGGAACTTGGATATAAAACAATCAGTGAACAGTGTTAACTAAATATTGCTCTGTCAGCTTTTGAGATTTTATTGAACAAAAAACCAACACTTTAGATCCACCTGGCACCATTTTTTAACATGTTTAAGATTTTTTTAGACATTTGCTTTAGAATGACATATTTGAGGGGGCGTTTGTGGCTGAGTGGTTAATGTTGTTTACTTCAAACCTCTTGCTCTCCCCGTAGGTTCGAGTCTGTGCTTCTTCATGGATTCTTTTATGCGCAAAAAGCTATCCAGCTAACTTATAGAATGTCGGTTTCATTAATTAGTGATTGTCTGGCAATGTATGCCTCTGGCATGTAGCTAATGTATGCCTCTGGCATGTAGCTAATGTATGCCTCCCAATTCAAGGATGCTAAGGTTCAAATCCTACTGGGGTCACAACCATGCTTTCATATATAGCACTAGTACTGGTTAGTTCCAGAAAGTGAAATCAAGTGAAGTTGAACACTTTACAAGCTCCAACTTTTTATCACATTTGAGGTACAATTAATTTGTTAAAACTATAAAGCTTACTGAATAGGCGGCTGCTTTGAATACCATTGGTGAAGGCAAAGCATTAATATTAGCATTCTTCTTCTATAATCTAAGTGTTAAAACATTGTTATCTATTTCTAGGTCAGAAATGTCAGCAACAAGAAAGCTTCTTCATATATTGAATATTTAGGAGATGATAAACTTCAGTGGGGAGCATGTTTGCATGTTAGGAGTTTTGGCATGTGCTGTGTTAACTGATAAGCCCATCACCCCTGATTGGGTGTATATTGCTGTGGGTGTGTTCAACCATATAAGGAAAAGTTTGTTAAGATTTACAGTAGCTGGCTTTGCCTCATCTCTACAGGCCCAAGTTAGCATAAAAAGAATTGAGGTAGGATTAGAAGATTAGTATCTCCTTTCACCTGTTTATTGGTAGTGTTCTACTCTCCTTTGTTCCATTGTATGGTCACCTTATACATTCATAAGCTCAAAGGTTTGGTTTTGTTGCAAGTTTCTCTCTTCTGTTCTGTATGGTTCATTTTTAGTTCACTTGCAAACAATGTACTCATGATGAGCTCTTGTATTGCCCTCTCTCTCTGTTATTTGTTGTTTGTCATTTGCTTTGACTTTTATCAATTTCTTTAAACAACATCTTTGAAAACAATAAAAAGTATTTTGAATAAATTCACAGGAAAGATCCTTTGGTAGTCCCCACTGAAGTTGTCCAATAATTCTGGTAATTTGCATAGGAAGGTCACATACATATTTCAAAAAAATGCAAAATTTCAAAAATCTTCTTGTCTGAATAAATATACATGTACAAGGTCAAGAACTGTCATATCTGATAACTTCATTTAGATGTCCTCCAAATAAGTTCTTCAAATTTTGCTTCTTGCTCAGAATTTGCAAGGCCCTTTGGGTCATGCATTTGCCTTACATTTAAATAGGAAAAGTTTAAAAAACATTCTTCTTTGAATTTCAAATGGCTAGAGTTAAGATATTTAGCATGAAACATTGTCTTGAGAACCTCTGCAAAGAGTTTTCAAAATTTTGCTCTTGGTTCTGTCAATTAGCGCTGCTCTGGGGCTGGGAGTTGGGGATTATGTGTTTTCTAAATTAGTATATACTGTATAGTAAAACATTCCAATTGACCTCTATTGATTATGAGTTCAGTGGGTCAAAGCTCAACATCACCAAGTCCTTGACCATTAAAAGTTTGTCTGAACTTTGGGTCATTTACGTGTTACGTAAACTTAGAAAGGGAAAACTCTAAAAAATATTCTAGCTATTCTTTGCTATTACAATTGTGATACATGAACTCCCATTGCATATTTTATCTGCAGGAAATAGGTTTTGTTAACTTTAAAAGTTTACATGAACTCTGTATAGTTTACATAAATATGCTGTAAAAGTTTACATGAACTCTGTATAGTTTACATAAATAGCTTACAGCATTTAACACAAGTACAAACCTGTCTTCAGGTGAGCGGCTTGGTTCCAATGGCACTGTGTATTATTTTCTTTAGTACAAACCCTCTTTTTGTGCTCTAGGCTGTTATAGGCTATGTGTTTGTATGCTTTATTTGGTTTAAATACTGCTAAACAATTTAAGTTTAACATTGAGAAATGTTATTATGCCCCCATTTCGAAGAAAAGGGGGTATATTGCTTTGCACTTGTCGGTCCGTCGGTCCGTTGGTCCGTCGGTCCGTAGACCAAATGGTTTCCGAGTGATAACTAAAGAACCCTTAGGCCTAGGAACTTCAAACTTGGTATGGTGATTGGTCATGACCAGTAGATGACCCCTATTGATTTTGGGGTCAAGGGGTCAAAGGTCAAGGTCACATTGACCTTGTAAGCAAAAACGGTTTCCGATCAATAACTAAAGAACCTTAAGGCCTAGGAACTTCAAACTTGGTATGGTGATTGGCCATGAACAGTAGATGACCCCTATTGATTTTGGGGTCAAGGGGTCAAAGGTCAAGGTCACATTGACCTTGTTAGCAAAAACGGTTTCCGATCAATAACTAAAGAACTTTAAGGCCTAGGAACTTCAAACTTGGTATGGTGATTGGTCATGATCAGTAGATGATCCCTATTGATTTTGGGGTCAAGGGGTCAAAGGTCAAGGTCACATTGACCTTGTAAGCAAAAACGTGTTTCGATCAATAACTAAAGAACTTTAAGGCCTAGGAACTTCAAACCTGGTATGGTGATTGGTCATGATCAGTAGATGACCCCTATTGATTTTGGGGTCAAGGGGTCAAAGGTCAAGGTCACATTGACCTTGTAAGCAATAACAGTTTCCGATCAATAACTAAAAAACTTTAAGGCCTAGGAACTTCAAACTTGGTATGGTGATTGGTCATGATCAGTAGATGACCCCTATTGATTTTGGGGTCAAGGGGTCAAAGGTCAAGGTCACATTGACCTCTTAGGTAAAAACGGTTTCCAATTAATAGCGAAAGAACCCTTAGGCCTAAGGACTTCAAACTTGATATGGTGATTGGTCATGATCAGTAGATGACCCCTATTGAATTTGGGGTCAAGGGGTCAAAGGTCAAGGTCACATTGAACTCTTAGGTAAAAACGGTTTCCGATCAATAACTAAAGACCCCTTAGGCCTAGGAACTTCAAACTTGGTATGGTGATTGGTCATGACCAGTAGATGACCCCTATTGATATTGGGGTTAAGGGGTCAAAGGGCAAGGTCACATTGACCTTGTAGGTAAAAATGCTTTCAAATCAATAACTTAAGAACCCTTTGGCCTAGGAACTTCAAACATGGTATGGTGATTGGTCATGACCAGCAGATGACCTATTGATTTTGGGTCAAGGGGTCAAAGGTCAAGGTCACATTGAGGTTGTATGTTAAAACGGTTTCCGATCAATTAACTAAAAACGCTTAGGCCTAGGAACTTCAAACTTTGTATGATGATTGGTCGTGACCAGCATATGACCCCTATTGAGTTTTGGGTCAAGGGGTCAAAGGTTAAGGTCATGACCAGTAGATACTTGATAACCCTTATTAATTGTTTGATCACTGGGTCAGAAGTCATGCATAATAACCTTATCACATGACTAATTGGCTGCTGATAGGGGGCATACATGTTTTACAAACATATCTTGTTTAAAATTAGATATCCATTATATATATATAGCTTAATTTAAACCTTTTATGGTGATGGTCTTGTAAGGCTTTTGTTGATGGATGTTCAGCATATTCTATTTTATCTTGGATTGTCATCAACTGTATTAGTGTGTCTAAAACTGAAACCTATTGTTGATGGTTTTGTGTGCTTGAATTTTCTAATTGTCTTGTAGGCTGTATTAAATTATAGATACCCAGTTAATTATGATTTTCAAAACTCTCGCATATATTTTCTTGTATAATTATTCCTTAGCAGGAACTGGGATATATAAAGCAATCAGTGAACAGTGTTAACTAAATATTGCTCTGTCAGCTCTTGAGATTTAATTGAACAAAAAAGCAACTCTCAGGGTCCACCTGACATCATTTTTAAACATGTTTAAGATTTTTGGAGACATTTGCTTTAGAATGACATATTTGAGGGGGGGCGTTTGTGGCTGAGTGGTTAAGGTCGTTGACTTCAAATCTCTTGCCTCTTTTCACTGTAGGTTCGAGTCTGTGCAAGCTTCTTCATGGATTATTTTACGTACGAAAGCTATCCAGCTAATTTATAGAATGTCAATTACATTAAATTGGTGATAGTCTGGCCAGTAATTGTAAAGATGTATGCCTCCCAATTCAAGGAATACTAAGGTTTAAATCCTTCTGGGGTCACAACCATGTTTTCAAATATAACACCAGTACTGGTCAGTTCCAGAAAAAGGAATCAAGTGTAGTTGACAAGCTTCAACTCTCGTCACATTTGAGGAACAATAAATATGTTAAAACTATCAAGCTTACTGAATAGGCGGCTGCTTTGAATACCATTGGTGAAGGTAAAGCATTTAAATATTAGCATTCTTCTTCTATATTTTTAGTGTAAAAACCTTGTTATCTATTTCTAGGTCAGAAATGTTAGCAACAAGAAATCTCACTCATATATGGAGTATTTTTGAGATGATAAACTTCAGTGGCAGCCATGTTTGCATGATAGGAGTTTTGATATGTGCGATATTAACTGATAAGCCCATCACCCCTGATTGGGTGTATATTGCTGTGGGTGTGTTCAACCATATAAGGAAAAGTTTGCTAAGATTTACACTAGCTGGGTTTGCCACATCTATACAGGCGCAAGTTAGCATTAAAAGAATTGAGGTAGGATTAGATTTTTATGCTCCCCGAAAAATTTCGGGCGAGCATATAGTCGCCGCCTTGCCCGTCCGTCCGTCCGCTTTTCTTGTCCAGGACATAACTTTGAAACAAGAGATATCAACATGAAACTTTGTAGGTAGATGGATCTCATTGAGTAGGTGTGTAGTGCTCTGCCTTGCCTAATTTTTGAATAATTCCCCTTTGTTTATTTTTACACTTTGAACTTTGTCCGGGACATAACTCTAAAAGAATAAGAGGTATCAACATGAAACTTTGTAGGTAGATAGATCTTATTGAGTAGGTGTGCAGTGCTTAAGAACCATAACTCTGCCTTGCTTAATTTTTGAATTATTCCCCTTTGATTATTTTTACACTTTGAACTTTGTCCGGGACATAACTCTTAAAGTATAAGAGGTATAAACATGAAACTTTGTAGGTAGAAAGATCTCATTGAGTAGGTATTGCAGTGCACAAGATCCGTAACTCTGCCTTGCCTTATTTTTGAATTATTCCCCTTTGTTTATTTTTACACTTTGAACTTTGTCCAGGACATACCTCTAAATGTATAAGAATTATCAACATGAAACTTTGTATGTAGATAGATCTCATTAAGTAGGTTTGCAGTGCACAAGAACAGTAACTATGTCTTGCCTAATTTTGGAGTTGTTGCCCTTTGTTCATTTTTACACTTTGAATTTTACCTGGGACATAACTCTGAAACTATAAGAGATATCATCAGGAAACTTTATAGATAGATAGATCTCATTGAATAGAAGTGCAGTGCAAAAAAAACATAACTCCGCCTTGCCTAATTTTGGTTTTTTTGCCCTTTGTTCATTTTTTTATACTTTCCTGTGTCCAAAACCTTCTCGAGGAGCATCACCCGGTTCAACCGGTTCTTGTAGTATCTGCTCTCACCTGTTTTTTAGTAGAGTTCTACTCCCCCTTGTTTTAGTATTAAATATCCTTTGTATGGTCACCCCATACATTCAAATGGTCAAAGGTTTAGGTTTAGTTGCAAATCTCTCTTCTATTTAAGTGAGCTTTTGTCACTCTCTGTCTATTGTTTGTTGTATATCATTTGACTTTATCAATGTCTTTAAACAACATCTTTGAAAACAATAAAAGTATTTTTAGCAATCTTCACTGGCGTGATTCTTGTGTAGTCCCAAAATTGTTAAGGTAATTTGCATAAGTAGGTCAAAGGGCTATAAATGGGGTTTCAAAAGAAGCAAATTTCAATAATCTTCAGGTCTGATTATAAAAGGTCCAGAGCTTTGAAATTTGGTAACTTCATTTAGATGTCCTCCAGATCTACCAAAGTTGTCCAAATTTTACTTCTCTAAAAACTTCTCTGAAATCCAAAACTTCTCTGAATTCCAAAACTTCTCTGAAATCCAAAACTTCTCTGAATTCCAAAAATTCTCTGAAATCCAAATGGCCAGAGTTGAGATATGTAGCATGAAACATCATCTCTAGGACATCTGCAAAGATTGTTCAAAATATTGCCCTTGTTTCTGTCAATTGGCGCTGCCCTGTGCCTTTGGAGGATCATGTGTTGTCTTTTTGTATATATTATAGTTAAACATTCCAAAGTTACCTCTTTAATAGGTCAAAACTCAACATCACCAAGACCTTTACCACTAAAAACCTGTTCAAACTTTGGGTCAATAGTGTTACATAAACTTATAAAGGAAAAAAATGAATGTAGTTTAATTCAGAAAAGTATTCTAGCTGTTCTTTGCTGTTAAAATTGTGAGACATGAATGTCATTGTGACTTGTTTTGTTGTTTTTTTGCAGGACTTTTAAATTTTTATTGAACTCTGTATAGTTTGTATTAGATTTCTACATTTAACACTAATATTAACCTGTCTTCAGGTGAGAGGCTTGGTGTCAATGGCACTATTAGTGCCTTATACTTTAGTACAAACCATTTCTTGTGCTCCTACTAAAGCTGTTAGGCTCTGTGTTTGTATGCTTTATTTGGTTTATATGCAGCTGGATAATGTAAGTTTAACATTAAGAAATGTTATTTTTTTTTAAAAATCATTAGATATATAGTTTAATTTAAACCTTTTATGGTGATAGTCTTGTAAGGCTTTTGTTTATGGATGTTCAGATGTTTAAATGAAGTGCATTCTATTTTATCTTGGAGGGCGTGTCATCAACTGTTGAACAGTTTAAGTGTTTAGTACTGGTTGTTTTGATTTTGTTTTGTCATCTTCTTGAAAGGGGAATTTTTATTTATTTTTTATGCTTTTGAGCGGAATACTGATTTATCCTTGAAAAATATATTTGATAATTTCACTGTGAAAATACTGATTTTGACACTCACTGATGAAAAAGAATTTCATCTTATGTATGAATAAGAATTTCATCTTGCATAAAAACAAACAAATACATTTTGTATCATTGTGCACTTTTATCAACAAGTGATAAGTTATTGCTATATTTTTTGTTTTTAAGTAAGATGTACTATTTACATATTGCAGGTAGTTAAATATGAATACACTGGGCTTAATCACGCTGGTCTCTCATGAAATATTAAAGGAGCTCAACTGAGGTTCAAAAGCCTAAAAAACATAAAGTTTGAATTATAACTAAGCTGAGGCAGTTAAAACACAAGTACATGTATATGCAAAGTTTATTGATGAAAATTTAATATACTCAGAAATGAATTGAAAATTGTATTTTAAAGTTATTCATGGCTTGATTTGAGTGAAAAGAGTTACAATGCTTATCAGTTTGTTCACCATAAGAATAATTATTCAGACCGCCTACGTGGTCGAGGGGTTAGAGTCGATGACTTCTAATCCAGTTACCTCTCTGGTGTGGGTTTGATCCCCGAGAGATGCTTTGGTAGTTTAGCTCGGAGGAAGGTAGTCTAGTTCTGGTGTAACTCTCCAGGAACGATAAACTACCCACCTATATGACTGAAATACTGTTGGGAAAAGGCGTAAATTATGAAACAAACAAACAAACAGAATAATTATTCTGAAAATATAGAGTGAGTGAATGATCTTAGATTTTGTGCACAAGTTACTGATCTAGACCTACATCAAATAGAACTTGAATTCCCGAAAATTATTTCCAGTTTCATGTCAAACTTTGTGGAGTCCATTTAAACCTAGTTAAAAATGCTTGACCTAATTTCAAGGATGATAATAAATTGTGATATTTTATATTCAAATTCAGGCAATAATAAGAGTCTATAAGTCTTTATAAATTATACTCAATCATGTCCATCCTGAATGTACTTGAATCAACAATTCTTGTTCTGAACTGAAAGTCCTACAACAAAAATGCAATATCAGTTGGCTTTCAACACAATAAAACTGTGATGAAGCAAGTAACGGTTTTCAGAAGGTTTTCTCTACCTGAAAAGTTCAAAAGTCAAAGTAGCTATTACTAGTGGATGGTTACAAATGACTCATTATAATCATTGGGTTATTAAATTTTTTTTTTTTAATTTTCAAATTCAAACTTTTGCCTATTGGTATATTTAATATATCAATGACATGTCATTCATGTTGAAAAAGATCAATTTCAGTAAGTTTATATATATACACCATTTTTTTTAAGGTATTTCAATTTTATTCACAACATTTTGCTTATGAAAAAACTGTATATATACATATATATGCTGAAACCTGTAATCTTTTTTGCTGATAATTGCATTATTTATTTTCAAATTGCTTTTTATAGCTAGGTTGCAGTATGTGTTGCCTTTGATTTTGCGTTCAGCATTGGAGGCAACTATTTATATCAGTTGACAATTGCTGACCGTCAGAAATCATGCATTTGAATATTTTGATTTTGAATGGCAAAAAAAAGCATTTGAAAAATCATGTATTCTTTAACAAACATAGTTTACCCAATAATTTGCCAGTCTCAGAAAAGAAAATTCAAAATAAGCTTAGTGTTCAAGCGTTGTTATTTTATGTAAACAATGGGTCATATAGTTTAAGAATCAAATAAAAGGGACCATGCAAGGATTGGCTGACTATTGTATACTCACATTTTTGGAGCACTGAACAAAAGCTTTCTGTGATCAGCTGAAAAGCTCATTCAAAATCATTTGTCAGCTTTCTTTGAACTTTTCACAGACCTCATTGCTTGATGTTGGTTGCTTCAAAGCTGTGTTTGATATTATTTTACACTGACAGTCACCTAGTAAATTTCTGTACTGTATCGTTACAAGTGTTAAAAAGATCATTAAAGTCATTGATTTTGGAGATAAACATTATTCATTTTATAAATTAGAAAAAAAAATTATCTGCTTCTTTTACCCTGATGATATTACACAATTATTTTTTGTTCTTTAATTAGCATCCTACCTTTTGGGAAAAAAGCAGTTGTTTATCAAAGAATATATATGGTGCATATATACATGTATATTAGGTAAAAATTAGAATGCTTAATTAATTTATATGTAGGTTTGAATAAAAGCATGAGTTTTTACAGACTTAATATAGTTTACACATAGGATTACCATTTAGCAGTTACAGAAGTGTGACCCTGCAATAACTTCTTGAATCAGTTAAAATGCATCTTGCTTTTGGGGTATTCACTCTGGTGTAATATTAGCATAGAAAGAGTGGAATAATAACAAGTTAAGAGGCATGTGCTGTCTTCACATTATATAATCAAGTCTACTTCCTGTTTTCACAAGAAATACTCCATGATAAGATATACAGGCTCACAAGAAAGGTACAGTGATCAGAAGTAGCAGGTACTTGTAATCTCAAGGCATGGTATACATATAATTGTATAGGCTCGCAAGACATGGTACGGTGATTTTCTTTATATACTCTGTTCTTTTCAGAAAAGAACAACGCATAATATGGCGCACAAATAATGTTCAAGGTGTGGTGGCATCAAGTTGGATCTTAGGGCCGCGCCTGATGTATTTCGTTGTGATAGTGACCCATGTCCTCACCTTCGGCTCAATACGCCCAGTACAATTGTACCGAAGTCTGCCGTTACTCTACCTAATTGCTCATGTAATGATGGGAATAGTTTTCCTTGTTGTTCAAAAGTCTAAGGAAGCCCAAGCCTCTGTGAAAAGAATTAGCGTAAGTCATCGTTGCAAGTTGACAGCAGTCCTTATGTAAGTTAACAGCACAACTCATGTAAGTTAACAGTAGAACTCATGTCAGTTAAGAGCCTTACTTGTGTTAATTAACAGCACAACTTATGTAAGTTAACAGCAGAACACATATGAGTTAACAGCAGTACTCGTGTATTTTAACAGCAGAACTCATGTAAGTTAACAGCAAAGCTCATGTGACTTATCTGCAGTATTCATGTGAATTAACAGCAGTACTTATGTGAGTTAACAGCAGTACTTATGTAAGTTAACAGCAGTTCTTATGTAAGTTAACAGCAGTACTTATGTGAGTTAACAGCAGTACTTATGTAAGTTAACAGCAGTTATATGATACGTTAAAGAATTTCTCCATAGAGTTGACAGCAATTCTCATATGAGTGGAAGGAAGTATACCCCCTAATGCATTACCTCCGCTTTGAAGAGTATTCAAATAGGCTAGAATTACTGTCAACTGCATTGAAAGTGTATTTCACTAGAAAAATAGTTTTTATATGTTTGGCTTTTACCATGTTGAAAACATCTTTATTTTCTATAAACTGAAAACAAGTTGTATTTCTGTTGTATTTCTGGACTTCACTTTACCTCTGGATAATGGCTTAATTTTGACTTGTGTACTGAATTTATAGCCTTGACACCTAAGAGACTATATACTGGTATTTGAGTACCATATAATTTAGCTTTTCCCTGCTGGACCATAAAGTGATATGCATTTGCGGCCTGTATAGAGCCAGACCAGCCTGCACATCCCTGCAGCTCTGTATAAGACTGACCTCAAATTTTCATCATTGATAATGGACAGTTCCAAAACTGGAAACTGGACAAGTCCATTTATGTTAATCAGCCAATTAGTGGTTAGTTATTGATTAATTAAAAACTACTGTACTTTACAAACATATTTGTGTTAGCAGTATTTGTGGGGGTTTCCCCCCAAAATATCTTCATAGGAAAATGATGATTTTATTAGAATTAAATCATACATGTATTTTGACAATGAATTTGGAATAAACAATTTAAAAGCAATCATGGAAGAAGTAAATTGTAAAATGGTGTGTATGTGTTTCAGACAAATTGAGTAAATATCTGAAATGGCAAAAATTTATGTTAAACCAGATAAAACCCCGATTTAATGGGAATTTTGCCACAGGTTTATTGATAACTTAAAGAAAATTATCATGTGCTTTGTTGATATTGAAAACAAAGTGCATTGTTGATAAAAAAAAGAACCAACTAAAGATTAAAAAAAATGATGTTGATCATTGATAAAGAAAGCAATGTACATTGTTGATAAAACATAAAAATAATATTGTTAATATAGAAAACAGTGAACATTGTTGATAAAGAAAATGATATGCATTGTTGATAAATAAAAATGAACATTGATGATGAAAAGATGATGTGGATTACTGGTATATAAAAATTAACGTTATTAAATAAACATCATTGATAAAGAAAATGATGAACATTGTTGATATAGAAAACATTGTTCATTGTTGAAGAAGAAAACAATGCACTTTTTTGATAAATAAAAAAAGAGCATTGTAAAATAAAAAATTATTATACTACAATGCAAGAAATATTACTACCTATTTCCATTTTCTTATATGCTTATAAAAAGAGAATTGATAAAAATATGCTGAATTACTACATTAAGCATAGAAGTAATTTTCCAGACATCATTTGGTTAATTGATGTCATATCTGACATCATATGACGTGACGTGTAAGCATTCCTTTTTTAAGTAGTGCATTATACTATCATTTTGTAACGCATTTATGGCAGTCCTACCTATTTGAGCAGGCGATAATGTGAAGCCTGTTAAAATGTGAATAATAAACATCTTATAATTATTCATACTAACCTTTCATTATATAGAAACTGAACAAAATTTAATAGGAAATGGGAAAAATCATATCTTGTATTTTACATAATAATGCAATTTTGCAGCCTAGAATTCGTTTGGAAAAAGAAGACTATTTACATGGGTACTTCGATGATGCTTTCATTGGATGTCTATCCTCGTGTTTTGATGTTCTTCATGATTTTGCCACCAGCACTGTCTGGGATAGCTGTACGACCCACATACTTGTACCCTTGTATACCACTGATATTCCGATTCGTTGAAAATGTTATTCATTATGCAATTTTGTACCAGATGTTCAACATTGCTGAAACAACGGTTGTGTTTAATCGACTAAAGGTATATTTTGAGTTTTGGTGTATTGAAATTGACCTGTAAACAGAACTTCACTTCTGCATAATTGACCTGTTAACAGAACAATACTGCATAATTGACCTGTAAACAGAACAATATTTCTATGTTATTGACCTGTAAACAGAACTGTAATTCATTGTAATTGACCTGTAAACAGAACTGTAATTCAATGTAATTGACCTGTAAACAGAACTATACTTCTGTATAATTGACCTGTAAACAAAACTGTTAGTCAGTGTAATTGACCTGTAAACAAGTCAGTGTAATTGACCTGTAAACAAAACATTACTTCCATATTACTGATCTGAAAAAACCACTATAATGCAGTGTAATTGACCTCACTAAAACAGAAAAATACTTCTACTGTGTAATTGACTTGACAGAGCAATACGTCTGTGTAATTGACCTGTAAACAAAACAATTTTTCAGTGTAATTGACCTGTAAACAGAACAATTCTTCTGCTGTCATACTGACCTATAAACAGAATAATTCTTCTGTGTAATTGACCTGTAAACAGAGCAATTTTTCTGTGGAATTGACCTTTAAACAGAATAATACTTCTGTGTAATTGACCTGTAAACAGAATAATACTTTTGTGAAATTGACCTGTAAACAGAGCAATTCTTCTGTGGAATTGATCTGTAAACAGAATAATACTTCTTTGTAATTGACCTGTAAACAGAATAATAATTTTGTGTAATTGACCTGTAAACAGAGCAATTCTTCTGTGGAATTGACATGTAAACAGAACTGTAATTCAGTGTAATTGACATGTAAACAAAACTTTACTTCTGTATAATAGACCTGTAAACAAAATGTTATTCAGTGTAATTGACCTGTAAACAGAACTTTACTTTTGTATAATTGACCTCAGTAAACAAAAATGTAATTCCGTGTAATTGACCTGTAAACAGAACTTTACTTCTGTGTAATTGACCTAAGTAAACAGAAATGCTTCATTAAACCCTTGCAAGTATCCCAACATATGTACTACAGTTGACTCTCAATAAGTCAAAATCGCTTTACTCAAAATTCCGCGTAAGTCGAAGAATTTCTAAAGTCCCGTCAAATTTCCTTCCTTATCTTTGTATTTTAACTCCGCTTAGGTCAAATTTTGACTTACCGAGACTCCTGTTTAGTCAAAAGGAAAATTTGGTCCCGTCAATTAAAGTCCAACATATTTTCATCTTAATTGGTCGAAGTGTGAAAACAGCCGACTGATCAAAGGTCGGCGACATCAAGTTGAGATGTTGTCACTCGTGATTCACACGTTTCATAGTAATTTTAATTGCCGGTCATCATGTATTATAAGCACGTCGTGAAAGTGGCTTTAATCGGTTTCAGGACTTAATTGATTTTAACAGTTAGATAAGTAAATTAAGATTTAATTGATTTAATTGTGCTAGCCTAGGTATTGATGTGTGTTTTCAACGTAAATGCCATTTTTATAATTAATTTTCCGTCATATTGCATACATTAATATGTACTTCAGGTTCAAGATAGTTGCTAATTTCGTTTTCGTCCGATGATCAATTTACTTCAAACATTAGATAAATTGTTGTTGAAATAAATGTGTTATTGTGCTTTTATTGTAATGATTTATCATGAGTACGTATTAAAAGCATGTGCATTACTGATGAATACTGACAAACTTGCATTTATGTCATTGCTACGAATGCTTGAGTTTATATTTCACTATTAAATTTTGAATAATATATTTTTGTTCATTTATAATTTGTATTTGTAAGTGATTTACAGTCATTTCAACGGTTAAATATTGCAGCATTGCCGCTATCAACAATAACAAACCTACTTCTTTGCACATTCAATCAGGTACATGTATATACATGTACGGATGTCAACGTAATGGCGGCAGATCCACGTTACTGGAATTCCGTTTCTCTCGAAGTAAAATGCCCATTTCCTTGGATTTCGAGTTATCGAGAGTCAACTGTACTTATAGATATTATACTTGAAAAAATCTGTATTGTTTTAATTATTATGTTCATATTTGTCACCTTTGAGATTAATAAAAGTTATACTTTTTAGTGCTCTTCAGAAAGTTTAATTTTTGTTGAAAGGGATTTTTCATCTCCTTGTGTGTCACAAAAATAATTTATTACAAAATTGAAAATACAAGTCATCCTTGTAGAATGTTACCCAGTTCCTGAGTATACCAATGCCTGTGTTTTCATATGTAGTACTGTTTTGATGACAGTGTTGATAGATATTGGCAAGGGCTTTGTTTTATTGAGCGTAGATTATCCTTGTTGAGCCTCTTTGAACACACCTCTCTTATGTTGATCTTTCTTACCTTCATATTCTATTCCAAATGTGATTATTTTATAGGATTTAGTGCAATAAAAAAGGATTGTCTTATAAACTCACAAACCCGTTTCCCTGATGTTTTTCGAGTGATCACACTTAGATTAGTACTCATATTCACCATTTTCCTTCCAACCAAGCATGAAAATAGGAGCAAACATTTCTTGAATGTATCAAATTTTTGCAATTTTGCAGCCTTGAATTCGTTTGGAAACTGAAGACAAAATACATGGGCTCCTCGATGATGATTTCGTTTGATGTTTACCCTCGTCTTTTGACGTTCTTCATGGTTCTTCCACCAGCACTTTATGGGATAAGTCTGCGCCCGGTGTACCTGTACCCGTGTATTCCACTGATATACAGATTTGTTGAAGCTGTTATACATCGTACAATATTGTACCAGATGTTTAACATTGCAGAAACAAATGTTGTGTTGAATCGGCTTGAGGTAATCAAATGTTGTGTTGAATCGGCTTGAGGTATTCTTTGGAGACTGAGTGTATTCTGTAGATAGACCAATTAATTTTACTTTGCTAGCTTAGGTATCAGAATATTGAGGTACACCTGACTTAATTGTGAAAATAGTGTATGAATTTTATCCTCCCCCGACCCCCGCCCCCCCCTGAAAGAAGTGGCGGTATATTGTTTTGCACATGTCGGTTGGTCCATCTGTCACAATGATCTTGACTGAAATTATGGTTTTTGACCAATAACTTAACCACCAATGGGTCTTTTGTGCACAAACATCATAGGTGCATTGGTCTTGGGCAGTAAAGGACCCCTTTTGAATTTTGAGGAAAGGGCTCAAAGGTCAAGGACACTGACCTTGGCAGACAAAACGGTTTCCTAGCAACATTGTATGCAACTTCTGACATCCTGATGAGGGGGGCATGCATGTGTTACAAACATCTCTTGTTCTCCTTTCAAGTCTGTACTGACTGATTATATAAACCATAATCAGATGGCATGGATAATGTTTGGAGATAAACAAGAAACACAATTTCAAATACAAATTTATGGAGAATTTTAATTTTGAATCGTGATGTAACATAATAAATCATTTTACGTAAACAAATTAAGGTTTTCTTTTGTACCTTTTATCTACTGGAACTGAAAGTGATTAGCCTTTTGCACTAGTAAAAATTTAGATACAAAGGCAGCAGGATTAGAGTTAAAATGCTCATAAAAGTAAAAATAAAATTGATCCTTGCAGAATCTACTTAACTAAGGGCATTTATATTTACTCAGCTCACCTGTATGTATCTTGTTATTTTCCTATTATCTCAAGTAAATTTTTATTGCAATATATGCTGTCCATCTTTTCATGCACATGTATGAAATGAACTCCACTGAGGTCCAAAAGCCTAAAAACATAAAATTTTATTTTCTTACATAGATAAGCTATGATTAAAACAGAAAGAAACACAAAAGTTAATTAAAGATTAATTGAAAACCATCATTGAGCCGTGTCACGACAAAACCAACATAATGCGTTTGCGACCAGCTTGGATCCAGACCAGCCTGCGCATCTGCGCAGTCTGATCAGGATACATGCTTTTCGCTTACCAACTCTATTATAAGTGGAGAAACTGACAGCGAACAGCATGGATCCTGATCAGACTGCACAGATGCGCAGGCTGGTCTGGATCCATGCTGGTCACAAACCCATTATGTTGGTTTTTGTCGTGACACGGCTCATAATTTTGTGCTATCTCAGTCTGATTTGGATTATTAATTATTCTGAAAAATGAATGAGTGAATGATCTGAAATTTTACACACAAGTTTTTCTTGTAGATCTTCTACATCAAATGGAACATTAATCTCGAAAAAAATTATTTCCAGTTCTGTCACATTATAAAACCTCAAACCCTTTAATTGTGAATATCCATATTGTGTGCATTGTTCAGAAGCTATGGCTGCTAGTACTTTGTCTTGCATGAAATGTTATACTTGAGATATCCTGCTCTATGTATAAATACAATGTAACCCCCCCCCCCCCATACATTTAAGTCTGTGTTTGATTTTCAGAGAGGTGATTTGAAGACTATCATAATTATGTATTGGTTGATTTTATATGTTGTTAGAATTGCAGCAGGAATTGGTTCTAGAGACAATGGTCTTTTCATGTGAGAAAATTGTGATTTCTTTTAGGGATGTGCTTGAAATTTTAATGGTGCAAATAAAAATGAAATTGAAAATTTGTTTTATTACTTTTGCAGGAATAAAATCTTAATTACGACTTGTGTTTCTTGAAAAAAAAACAACTTTGCGGTTTGGTATAGGCATGTCTTTTACATTGATTTGATTTTTACAGGTCTGAATATAAAACAGTTCTGAACAAGTCATTGCTCCAAGTTAACACAGTTATATCATTTGATGTGACAACACGATTGATAATTCGATGGCTGAACGCAATACTGGTCTAACTTGATTTTTTTTTAAAAATGACTTTTTTGCATTTTTTAGCCTAATTGCATGAAACACATCAGTAAATAAAATATTAGAAATAATTGGGAAATTTTATGGGTTTTATTTACCACTTGGCATTTTGCTCTATCTCAAATGTGAGTATAACTTAAATGCAACAGAGAGCTAACTCAAGTTAGAACTGTGTTGCATTAATTAAAATTTACTTATTGGATAATAACACTGTACTTACTCCAGTTAGCACAGTGCTGTTGTTTAATTTCAATACAATAAACATCAGTATTGTTGTATTTGCAGATATTAAGTTAGGTCTGGCATATTCATAAATACTTATTTCTACATTTTACCCATTTTTGTTGCCAAAATTGCAGAATTGTAAATCCAAGACTCTTAATTAATTCTATTTTGTTTTCAAGGAACATTTAGTTTAAAATTGCTATATTATCTCTTACATAATCATATAAGATTGAAATAAAAAATAATAGCAAATTAACCTTTCAAAAAGTTTTTATTATAATATTTAACTCATGTAATTCACTGTTGATGCAAATTATTTACAAGAAAATTTGTGTTGTTTTTCTGTTGTTTTTTTTAATCATAGTGATCTATTATGGTAATACTGATGAAACAAGATCTCCCACCCTCTAAAAATTTCAAGATTTTATAATTATTTAATACAATTTGCTTCTTCTTAAACGGACTCCTTTATTTTGACATCATGGGACTGAAAATATATTTTTGAGATTTTATTACGTACAATTTGATGAAGGTCTGGACAAATAACTTGTGGTGTTAAAACATTCAGATTATTTGTTAGTTTTTTCCCGAGCAATTATTGTGAACTATAAAAATGACTGGATATTGAAAAGCATATTAATGCAGCTTTAAACTCAAATTAGATACTAATAGAACCATGATAAAATTTACAATTTCATGTTAAGTATAATTTCGTTATATCTCATGTATCTTTTAGCTTATGTGGCCCAAGTTGATTCATTTCAGAAATTCAAATCTGAAGTTTTTATGCTTTTGGACCTCAGTGAAGTATCTGTATGCATATTAGGCTTGTAATCATTTAAATAAATTTTTTGGTTTGTTTGGTTTTAGAGCGCACCAACACAATTGAGGTCCTATGTCGCTGAAACAGGAAAGATTTTTTCTTGCATATCAGATAGGATTATCTACTGTTTACACCGGTGCTAGAAAAAGCCTGTCTAACATCCCCCATGTAGGACAAGTCAATGTTTTTAAATGATGTCATTCCATAGCGCCTTTTATGAATGAATTGCGTTCGAAAGATGACATCATTTTGCCTTAACAAATGAAGTTGTAAAGTCATACGCTACTATACGAGAAAAGTGCTAAATGAAAGTTTTAGTTATCGTAATTTCTTTACGAAATATCACTAATATGTAATATGCGAGAAAAAAAATCAAACACAAGCTGTTGTCACAGACAAGAATATCTTGCTCTCAGGTAACTGTGTAACGGAAACTCGGCAGTCTCTTTACCAGTCAAGTTAGATATTCCAGTCTGTACCGGCAGCCGGTGTGAATTCCTTATAGGCTAAGTTAATTCCTTATAAGTTAACCTGGGGTGTTACAAACATGAAGCAACAGAACTTGGGTACTTGAGGTCTTCCTCCACTGGGAAAGCTGGAGTATTGCCATAAAACCTCTACTGTGTAAGTGAGACATAAAACCCAACAAGAAAAGAAATGTTTAAAAAAAAAGGGGGGACAATGCTGGTGATATATTATATTTAGTGGGGCCAATGCTGATAAAGAGGGTAATAGTGGAGACAATGCTTTCTGAATCATAGATGGGACAATGATGGTGACATCATAGTAAATGGGGACAAAACTGGTGATATCATAGTAAATGGGGACAATGCTGGTGATGAGGGTTAGTTTGGACAATGCTGATGATATTATAGTAAGTGAGAACAATGCTGGAAAATATGAGTGTTTAAGTGGGGACAGTCTGACACTGTTACTGATATTTTAGTTAGTGGGGACAATGCAGGTATATATAAGGGTTAGTGGGGACAATACTGGTGATATTATAATTGTAGTTAGAGGGGAATATGCTGGTTATGTAAGTGCTGAGGATGACAATGCTGGTGATAAAAGTGTGATTGATGACAAAACTAATGTAATGAGGTCTAATTTGGTGGCAATGCTGCTTATATAGGTGGTGAGGAAGATAATGGTGGTGAGATGAGTACTCAGAATAGTAATGTTGGTTAATAAGGGCTAGTGGAGACAATGCTGTTTATATAAGAGCCAAGAATGATGATGGTGATAAAAATGCTGTTAATCAATTTGAAGGTGAAATTAGGGTTTTTGATATCATTATGCTGGTAATGAGTGCTGGCAAGAAGGGAATGGTTAAAATTAAAGTTTATGTAATATAGAAAATAGTTATTAAATGGGGAAAATATTAGATAAAAAAGTAAGAATGATAATAGATAAAAGAAAAATGTAATGAATTACTGTAATAGGAATATGGGAAAAAATTATGTTTAAAAATCTGACAAAAAATTGAGTATAACAGATGATGACAAAGGATTTGAGGTGGACAAAGCTTTAGATACAAGTGCCATGCCAATTAAATTACAAAGAGAGGCAAAAGTTTTTTCTTTGGCAACTTGGAGAGATCAGCTTAGTTTATGCAAAATGTTCCTAAACATTTTACTTGAAATCCTGACTATATAAATAAACTTGAAAATATAAATGAAGATCCAATAGGCAAACATTTGATTCATTTTGAATAAAATTGCCAGTGTTTTCTAAGAGTTGCAAGTTTTATATACATGCTTCTATTTTTCAGTTATGAGTATGTGCTTCAATTTAATGTTACATTGAATAATGCTTTATAAAAAAAAATCTGATCTTGTCTTCAAACCATTCAATCCAAACTGAAACTTTATAATTAGATTTTTTTTAAAACTTATAATTATGTAATAAAACAATTGACTATTTTAAGATTGTCTGATTTCTAATATATGATGCAAATATTTGTCAATTTTGTATTAATTAACATGTCAATCTAAAAAAATTGTTTTCTTTTAAAAACATACTAAAATATGGTTAAAGTTACAGCTGTTTTCTATTATATCATCTTATTTTTTCAAACATAGCACTAATTTATTATACTTTTGGCCTTGTTGAACCCATTTTGTAAATGCAACATAGGGCTAAGTCAAGTTAGACCAGTTTTGCTGAAAATCTGTTATTGAAATTTTGTGATTTATACATGGAAAACTGATCTAACTCATATCTTTTCAAATATCTTTTTTATTTAACAATAATAATTTATGAAACTCCTTTTAACTGAAATTTTAACTTTTATGGATATAAAGATCTAAAAATAATAACAAAAATGTCCAATTTATAGAATTGATGAAGTTTTTATAGCCTCCTTGAAATTTTGTAAATATCAAGTTAGACCAGTGTTGCGTTCAGCCATCGAATTGTGCTTATTGCCATATTTGCTTCTCTTGTGTTTAAAATGCAACCTCTGCAGACCAGCTTGGGGTTTTACTGCTATTTTCCTTAATTTTTTCTTTTTTGTGAAAATCCTGGTTTGGAGAAAGCATTTTTTACCCGTCCCCTTTTTACTGCAAAATCAGGGTGAAAGGCTGGGGGGAAAATTTTAGGGAATGAAAAGGGAAAGTTAGCTTTATGATAAAATTTTTTTTTTTTAGGGGGGTTTTTTTGGGGTGGTTCTTTCTTGTGGTTTATGGGTTTTGAACTTTTACCCATTTAGGGGGGATAGGGGTATGCGGCCGAAAGCTCAGTCAGTTTGAGCCCGGTTTTCATTATTCTGAGGGGCCTGGGTTCGAGGGCCCGTTAGGGTGCACATTTTTTTCAACCTGAAACAAAGTTTCCTTTTAAATTTTCGTTTTACAAAAATTAAGATGGGGCAAAAAACCTATATGATGAATTTCTATTAAAAGGGGGCAAAAATTTTTTCCCTTTGAAAAAAAGGAAGGGCGAAAATAAAAATCCTAAAAATTATGTAAAAGACCCCAAAAAAATAATAATTTAAAGAAAAATTTAAAAAAAATAGCAATATCAGCAAAAAAGCAAGCCAAAAAATTTTTAAACCCTACCTTTTTGAAGAAAAAAAGGAGCTATTCCCAAGCCCGTTGGCCAACAATTTTTTTTATTTTAAAAGGATTTTCTTTTATTCCCTTTAAGGGCCACAAAGTTTGTTTGTGGAACTTGACCCTTTAAAATATAAAAGACCCTTTACTTCCCAAAGTCAAATGTTTTTCCCTTTTGCTATAATTGGGTATTACTTAACACATTACTGCATAAGCATTTTGTGAAAAATGGCTGTTTTCATTGAAAAGTCTCCCGTTACAAGTTCAAATTGCTATAAAACTATGAAAACTGCTTCAATACTAATCAAACATGGCACAAATGTTGACTGGACCAGTCACTTTGTAACAACGTGCTCAGTCTTAAATTTCCTGTTACCATGGCAACGAGGGGACATCTCAAAATTGCCAAAAATCACTATTTTGCGTTTGATTTTTTCAATCAAAATTGATTTCAAAGTTCTGCAACTTCTCAATGGATTAAGATAGAGTCAAAGGCTTTTCAGCGTTGGTTACATGTTACCTTATGATCGATCTTGGGTCATTTTTAGCCTCTCACAAGTCCAAAATTTTCTTGGCGATGAGGGGGACTACCGCCCCCCTTCAAACCCCTCAAACAGAAGGGGGCAAATCCACCTTCTGGCACCCCCTGATGTATCTTTTAGAAAGGGGGCGAGCCGAAAAAGTGGTCACTTTTTTTAAACAACATTTCTCAAACAAAAACTAGTGTTGGGGGCCTAAATAAGGCATTTTTTCACCATTTGAGACAACAGAAAAATTGGGGGTGGGTGAAAAAGGCATTAAAAGGCGTGTATATCGTGTAATGGGTTAACAGAAAATGATGAAAATACCTGAAATTACCCAAAATCTTGTTTTTCGATGGTTAAACATGGCCTAACATATATATTTGAAGAAAAATTGTTGTTTTTTTGTAGAATTTTTTATTTTTTTCATTAGCCCATTACTGCATGAGCATTTTGTGAAAAATGGCTGTTTTCATTGGAAAGTCTCCCGTTACAAGTTCAAATTGCTATAAAACAATGAAAACTGCTTCAATACTAATCAAACTTGGCACAAATGTTGACTGGACTATTGACTTTGTAACAATGTGCTCAGTCTTAAATTTCCTGTTACCATGGCAACGAGGGGACATCTCAAAATTGCCAAAAATCACTATTTTGCGTTTGATTTTTTCAATCAAAATTGATTTCAAAGTTCTGCAACTTCTCAATGGATTAAGATAGAGTCATTTTTAGCCTCTCACAAGTCCAAAATTTTCTTGGCGATGAGGGGGACTTAGCCGCCCCCTTCAAACCCTCCAAACAGAAGGGTGCACATCCCCCTTCTGGCAACCCCCTGATGTATCTTTTGGATAGGGGGTGGCCCGAAAAAGTGGTCACTTTTTTAAACAACATTTTTCAAACAAAAACTAGTGTTGGGGGGCTAAATAAGGCAATTTTTCACCATTTGAGACAACAGAAAAGGGGGAGGGTGAAAAAGGCATTAAAAGGGGGTATATCGTGTAATGGGTTAAAGTAATGAATGTATTATCTTCATATTTGGTTACAACAATTCTTGGGACAATATATTGAAGAAAATTTGATTTAACTTGACCTTAAATTGACCTTGACACTAAAGGTCAAATTAGTGAATTTTGCTTCAATTGGCCTTAACTTTAATGTTCATAATTTATAGATTTGACTTATAATTGGAACAAAACTGACATATTAATAATTGAGACATGACATTGACCTATTAAAGACCTTGACCATCAAGGTCATATATTTAATTTAGCTTAGATTGTCATTACTTCATTTATTTGATTTATGCTTAAAAAAAAGAATCTGACAAAACCAGTATGCCATTAATTCAAACATGACCATGACCTTATTTGACCTTGACTTTTAAGGTCAAATTATTGATATTTGATTAATTGTTATAACTTTGTTATTTATTTACAGATTTGATTTAAACTTGATTTATACTTGGACAAAAGAACACATATGACAAATGCAACATGTTGAATTATTATTCTGGTTTGACTGACCTTTAATCGACCTTTACTGTCAAAGTCAAATTATTGTAATTTTTTTTTTAAATCTTCACTACTTTGTTATTAATCTATGGACTTCATTTTTTTGTAGACAAAAGAACAATTATAACAAATCTGACATGATGGTTAATTCAGATGTGACCTAAAAGAACTTGACCGTCAATGGCAAAACATGAAATTTGAATTTTATTTTGTACAAGAAATTTTTTTTTCTAGGATAGTCCTTGCTACAATTTTCTTCGTTTGATGTGTTTGATTTTAATAATAGGAAAAAGTCGAGTATGGTCTTAGTTAGGTGATGGCTCTTGTTATTTAAACGTGTAAATGTGTGGTGAAATAAGGGTATTATAATCTTTTAATGTTTGTATTAGACAGGCTTTTTGTAAGATTGATTTTTAAATTGTTGGTGACAAGAGTTTGTATTGGTTTTTACTGGTACCTTTTATTATATTAGAGGTACATTAGAGGGTACATTTTTGGGGTGGGGTACATTTTTTAGGTGGGGGGGGGTGGCAGGGGTCACTGATTATATCTTGGTAAAGGTAATGATTTTGGGAAATATTTTTAAACATTAACTAAAAATAAAAGGAACACAGGCATCAGTTGAAAATTTTCCATGCAACTATTCTTTGACTCAACTTATCTTGACAGGATACACCTTTCTCATACATATCTTATCTATTTAAGTTCATCAGTCTGTTAACAATTTATTAAGTAAAATTAATTAAAATCAAATTAAATTGTCCCTTTTCCTCAGCTTGTATCTTCAGCTTGACTTGATTAAGGGAACTAGCTGCTATATGGCGCTTTCTTATTGTTCCTATGTTATCGTATGTGTAAATGTTATTCTGACACTTTGTTAATTTTTCATGTAACTCAATTCATTTTGTGATATCCACTGAAGGTACGCCCGCAGAATTCATGTTGGTCATTGTATTGGGCAAGGAAAGGTTTTAATATAAGGTTTTCTATTAAGCTGGTTAATTAAAAATTAAAAAAAAACAAAAAGATTATTTTAAAAAAAACCCCGAAAACCATAAATTTTTTTCTATTCTCAGTTGATTTTTGGGTTTTCAAAAATTTGAAAAATGAAGAGTAAAGATTTGATTATTTAAATTTTCTGAAAAAGGGGAAAGAGGGGAAAGATCAAAAAAATTTTACAAAACAAATTATTCGTTAAATTCTCTTTACATCAAATGGGAAAATTAAACTGAACAATTTAAAATTTTAAATTCTTTCAAAATTTTTATAAAAACCCCAATTGACCTTTTTTTGTGAAAATCCCCTATTGGGATTTGATTGTGTGCCAAATTTTTTAAAAAGCTATGGTTTCTAGTAACTTGGGGTTTTCAAAGAAATGTTATACTTAAGATATCGTGTTCTATGTAATACAATGTACCACTATAATCTTAGGTTAGCTCTTGGTTGAGGATACTTGTTTAGTAATTACCTTTAAGTCTGTGTTTTTTCAAAGAGGTAGTTTGAAGACAATCATATGAAGTATTGGTTGATTTTATATGTTGTGATAGAATTCCAGCACAAATTGGATCTTTTCATCTGAGAAAATTGTGATTTCTTGTAGGGATGAGTGCTTGAAATTTTAATGGTGCAAATAAAAATTTTATTGAAATAATGAGTATTTTATTATTTTTTCAGGAATAAATTCTTACTTAGGACTTGACTGTTTCTTGTAAAAAAACAAACAATAAAATCTTTGCAGTTTGGTGTAGGCATGTTCTTTACATTGATTTATTTTTACAGGTCTGAATTTTTAAAAAAAATTTCTGAACAAAATCATTGCTCCAAGTTAAACCCCCAGTTTATATCATTTTTATTTTGAAAACACGATTGATAATTTTTGCTTTTTTCTCATATTTGCTCTCTGGTTTTTTAAAAAACCTCTAGACCAGCCAGGTGTTCCCCTGCTATTTTCCCTTAAATTTTTCTTGTTGTGGAAAAGCTGGGTTTTGGGGATGCCAAATTTTTTTAACCCGTCCCGCTTTCTTTCAGAAGGTCCCGAGTGAGCTATAGAATTGAGGGTAAATGAAAAGAAGTTAGTCATGAAATTTTTTTAGGCTTAAAGTTCTTTTCCCATGTGTACCAGTTCAGAACCGGGTTTACTTTTTTAAAGGGGAAGATAGTGTGTATTTACGGCCCGGGTAGCTCAGTCCGTAAAAGCCGGGGTACATTTTTCGGAGGGTCCCGGGTTTTGATCCCTGTTGGGTTAAAACATTTGTGAGAATAAATTTAAAAAATGAACCGGGCCCTTTTTTTGGAAACCCTTTACCTTCAAGGGCAAAAAAATTGATTTTTTAATTAAATTTGGGTTTTTTTGTTATTTTTTTTACAGATTTTAAATTTAAAAACTTGATTTATACTTGGAAAATAAAGAACCAAAAACTGTCAAAGTCAAATTAATTTTAATTTCTTTAAATTTAAAAACTTTGTTATTTATATTGGACTTGATTCTTTTTGGACAAAAGTAAATTTTTGAAAATGATTTAAATCAGATGTGACTTTTTAAAAAGGGCGTCAAGGTTTAATATTTAAACTTTAATTTTTTTTTTGTACAAAGAAAAGTTTTTCTTGGGTAGGGCTAATTTAATTTTTTTTCAAATTTTCCCTTCCCCAGTGTGTTTGATTTTTAAAAAAAGGAAAAAAAATAGAAATTTGGGCCCCTTAAAATGATGGGTCTTGTTAAAAAAGTGTTTTTTTAAAGGTATTATAATTTTTTTAAATTTATTGAATAGGCAGGGTTTTTTTAAGATTAATATTTAAATTTTTTGGTTTACAAGAGTTTTTTATTTATTTTTTTGGTACCCTTTTTTTTATATTAGAGGTTTCATTAGACAGGGGAACTTTTTTTGGCCCGGGGGTGGGCACTGATTTTACCCCAAAATAGTGAAGGTAATATTTTTTTAAATATTTTTAAACATTAACTTTAAAAATGAAAGGAAACCCCGGCAAATTTCCCAAATTTAAAATTTTTATGGGAATCTCCTTTTACTCAACTCTTCTCAAATTAAAATTTAAAAAAAGAAAATTAAAACCCAAAATAAAAACCCGTCCCCTTTCATAAACTTTTCTACTTGAATCATCATCCGTTCACAATGTATAAGGTAACTTAATTATATAAAATGTAAAAAAACCCCTTTTCTCCTTTCATCTTATGAGCTTGATTTTTTGAAGGGTTGACTTACTAGCTGCTATTATGGCGCTTTTCTGTTGTTCCCATGTTATCATATGTGTAAATGTTATTCAGACACATCAACTGGGTCAATTTTTCATGTAACTTAATTCATTTTATAATATACACTGAAGGTACCTGCAGAATTTTTGCTTGGCTCATTGTATTGTTACTGCTGATAGTTATATATAATGGATGCTACTATAATGCTAAAAGCTGTAGTAGTTAAAGAAAACTCCGCAACTTTAAGTCCAACCATAATAAAAACATAAAAATTTGAGAAATTCCTTAGATAGATCAAACTCGATATTTTAAAATACAGAAGAAATTTTTGCAAAAGAAAATTAAAAAGATATAAGATCTATCAAAATTGAATTTAAAAAAATAGTTTTTTGGGGCCCTTCTTAACCCCTTTTTGGGGTAAAAATAATTTTTAAAAAATTTACATTTTCATCCATTTGTAAATAAAATAAAAAATTTTGGAAAAAAAAGGGGAAAAAACAAATGATTCCTTGAAAATTTTTTCAAAAACAAGTTATTTGAGTTCATCTTTTGGGGACACAACAAAAAAACAAAAAAAATTTCCAAACCCCCTTTTTTGTTTGATTTAAAACTCAGTTGAGTCCCCTTTAAAATTTTTTAATTTTTTTTGTTTAAAGGGCCCTTTAGGAGTGTTTTTGGATTAAAATTTCTATTGCTAAATTTTTGACAGAGGGGGGTTTTTTTAAAGGCCCTTTGTTTTTGTATTGACCCAGCTTTAAAAAAAGAGCTAATGGGGGGCAAATTTCTATTAATTTAAAATTAAAGACACCCCATTACAAATTTTATACATCTGGGATATAATACAAAGTTTCGGTTGTCAAATGCCTTATAAAATTAAAATTAAAAAATATATATATATAATATATAATATATATATATCTATAAAATATAAAATTTATATTATAAATAAAAAATCGAAAATATTAAAAAAATGGTTTTTATTTTTAACAAAATTGGTGATACGAAATAACACAGGTTTTAACCAAAAAAAGGTTTTAAAAACATAACAATGTATTGGGACATTAAAGATTAAAAATTTTTTTAAACTTGTTTAAAAAAACATTTTAAAAAAATTTTTTTTTAATTTTTTGCCCGTCAGGTAAAGAAAAATTTTAAAGGGCAAACAAAGGTTTGAGTTAAAATTTCCCTTATTTCCCTTGGGTATCCCTTACAAGATTTTAATTTTCCTTTTTGTTTTTGTCCCTTTTAAAAAACCCTTTGGGTTTTTTAAAAACCATGGACCAAACAAAAACTGGGGTTTTCTGTTCTTCCATTGTTTTTCTGCAAATAAAAGCATTGTCTGTAATTAATATTTGGAAAAGATTACCCGTCTTTTTGAAACAAAAGTAAACCCTGCAAAATAGAGGGAAAATTTTCTTCTTATAATAAAAACAAATTTCATTTTAATTTTTTTGGGTTTTTATAGATGAATAAATTTTTTTAGGTATAGCATTTGCAAAGTTGTTAAAGTTGTTTCCTGCTTTAGAAATTTCCCAAGATTAAAGAACCCTGAGAATACATTTAATGCTTATTTCTTTTTTTATCATGAAAGGGGTATTGCTTTCCCCAATTTTTTTTCCTTTCCTCCTTAATGCTCATTTTCTTTAAAAATATTGTCCAAAACTTTCAAAACTTTAACAAAAACCCTGGGTTTATTTCCCCCTCCCTTTATAGGTTAAAAAATTTCAGTATAAGTACTTAACCAAATGCAAACATGGAAACCCTGATACAATTGGGAATTTGGAAAAGTCCAGCTGAACTTGGCCGCAGGGTTTAAAAAGGTTAAAAACGTTCCCCCCCCAAAAGGGCAGGTTAAATTTAAAGGGTTAAGAGGGAAAAAGATATTAGTGTTTCATATAAGCTTGCTTTTTGCTAGATTCAAAAAAATTTTAAAAATTAAAGAAAGTTGTAAAATGCTGTGCTCCACCCTCCAAATACATCCTTTTTTTTCCCTTTTTTTAAAAAAAACCCCACCCTGAATATTTTTAATGTAATATAATAAATGTATATATATATTTATATACACATACAATTTTGGGATCTGGGGAATGTGGACATTAAAAAAATATATTTAAAAAAAGGAGGGAAAAAAAATTTGATTAAAAAAAATTGATATTATTTTTTTTTTCCCTAATTATCCTTTTCCTGAATTGAAAAAAAAAGTTTGAAAAATTTTTGATCAGTCGAAATTTAAAATCGATGGTGAGGTTTTTGGTAGATTGAATGAAATTAAAAATTTTTCTAAATTCAACCAACCTAAATTTATGAGTCATTATATTAAACAATTAAACTTTTAATTTAAACCCCAGATTTTTTGTAAAGGGTTTTTTTTGACTTTGAAAAGCCTTTTACTTTGGATTCTTTTACTTTTGGGAATTTTTTAAATTGGAAAACTGGGTTGGAAAGCTTTGAAATTCGGAACACTTTGATTTTTTAAACACTTTGGAAAATTTGGGGTATTTTTTCTTTTGGGAAAGCTTTTGACTTTGGGAAAGCTTTACTTTTAACGCTTTTACTTGTAACGCTTTTACTTTTGAAAGCTTTGAAATTGGAACACTTTGAAATTTTTAAAGGGCTATTTAAAAATTTTTTTGGTATATTTTATATCAAAAAAACAAAAAAGGAAAACAAAGCTATTAAACAAAAACAGATTGTTCTGGAATATTACCCCCCAAATTTTTTGGGGGGCAAAAAAAGCTAATTTTTTTTTGGCTCCAAACAGGGTTTTGGGAAAGGGTTAAAAATTTAAGGTTTATTGAAGCATTCCCCTTTTTTGTAAAATTTTACATGAGTATAAGGAAATTATTAAAAACTTGTTCTGCCTTTTATGTGTGGTATCCCCTAAGGTATATGCACTAAAAACATTCTTTTTTGTAACCCAAAGAAACCCCGATTCATTTTTTTTTTAGGGGCCTATACTGCCTAGGGACGGGCTAAAGTTCTCACCCCCTATATTAATAAATTGTGGAATGGATTTTTTGGGGCCTGATTTTTTTTAAATGTGTACGTTTGTCCCCCAGTTTAAGGTACAATAGACAGGGTTTCAGGGAAATTTTTAAAAAATTTTGAGTTTTATTTTGGTTTCCTTAAATTTTAAATCCTTTCAAGCTTACCCTTTTCCACTGTGCTCAGGGGGAAGTCAATTGTTCCCGCCCTTTTTTTGTAACACCCCATCCTTGTTGTTGAATTTCCTGGCCCCTTTTCTGTTTAAAAGGTCCTTTTTGTCCCCTTGTTCTGTTTTAAAGGGCCTTGTGTCCCCCCTTTTCTGGTTTAATGGGCCTTTGGTCCCCTTGTCTGGTTTTAATGGCCCCCGCCCGTAAAAGAAACCCTGGATATTTTTTATTTTAAAAATAAGCAATAATTGGGAAAATTTAATCTGGGCACTTTGAACAAGACTGCCAAAAAGAGTTAAAACATTAAAATTTTCTTTTTTATAATGCCCCGGGCCCGATTTGAGAAAAATTTTAAATTTATAAATTTTGGGGCTTTTAAAATTTGTTATTATTTTAACTTTAAAATTTTCCCGATTGCTGAGTATATTTTGACAAAATTTTTAAGTTTTAGTTTTAAGTTATAAAATGAATGGTCATATCACAGAAGTTAATTATCATCAATTTTTATTGCTCAGTTTGACATACAAAACAAAAAAGAAAAAGAAATATTTATCATATTTAAACAAATCCAACAATTAAAAATTAGGTGATCAACCCTTTATTTTAGTTTTAAACACAGCAGTTTTTTATTATCAAAGATTGGGAAATACAAATAAACCATTTAAAAAAAATTTATCTTAAAAAAGGGCTAAAACTGAGGTTTTGTTTTTTTTTAACCCTAAAAGGGGAACCCAAAAATAGTTAAAAGATTTTTCCTGTAATCAAATCTTTAAAAACTGTAAAACCAAAAAAGTGTGCCCAAATTTTAAATCTTTTTTCACACCATTCCCCCCCTGAGATAACCCCAAATTTTTTGGGAAAATTTTTAAACCAAAAAGAAAACATTGCCCCCCACTTTTAACTTTTATACTAAAAAACCCGCTCAAAAAAAAGCATAAATTTATCCTAAGTTTCATTTACATGTTTATCTATTCCTTCCAATTATTGATTAATTTAAAAAAATTTTTAAAATTTTTAATTAAAATTTTGGTTTAAAACCTCCCGTGGAAATTCCTTTTTTGTCCCTCAAAAATATTTAACCAAAAATCAAAATATTTTACCCTGGCCCCCTTTTTCCATAGGAAGAACAATGTATTTTTTCCTTTTCCCCTTTAATTCTAAAAAGAAAATTTGGGGTTTTTAAAATTATTTTTGGCTTTCAAAAACGAAAGGTATTTTTTTTAGTACATTTTTTATTGTATTGTTTTTTAATACTTTTAAAAATATTTTTTAAATTTGGCCCAAAAAATTTTTAAAAACCGGTTAACCCTTTAAACGAAAATATGCACGCAATTGCGGGCCAGAGTTGACCCAGGATCTGTTTTATCCGGGGATTATGATAAAAAAAAATATACAATTTTAAGTAAAAGAAAAATGTTTAAAAAAGGTTTATGCCATTATAAAAAGGCTTTTTATTACATGTAATTAAAGCCGTGGGATTATTATATATTGCAATTATATATTTTGTTTAAAGAAAAAAATGATATTGTGTATTTATTATGCTTTTAAGCCAGATCCTTCTGTAAGAATTTGTGTATTGGATAAGCCCTGTTTTAAATTTAAAACAGACAATTTAAAGTCTGTTAACCTGCTGGATTTCTTAAATGGACTTGTCCAGTTTCCATTTTTGGGAGCTGTCCATTATTAAATTTAGGGATATCAAGATGAAAAGTTGATCATTAGAAAGTTCAGATTGCATGTATGTTCAGGCTGGCCTGGCTCTATACTGGTTGCATGACTTTGTCACTTTTGGATCTACTTTGTTACAGGGGTAAAAGATTTCAGTATTAAAATAAGAATAAGCTACCAACAGTGAAATGTCAAGAAAATTCAGGCTGGCCCTGGCTCGATCTATTACTTTAGCAAAGAGTAGGACAAAGATAATTCTCTACGTTTCAGCAGTTTAAGAGTAGACAAAGATTAATTCTCTTTACGTTTCAGCAGTTTAAGGGTAGGACAAAGATAATTCTCTACGTTTCAGCAGTTTAAGAGTAGGACAAAGATTATTCTCTTAACATTTCAGCAGTTTAAAGAATAGGACAAAGATAATTCTCTTTACGTTTCAGCAGTTTTAGAGTAGGACAAAGATTATTCTCTTAACGTTTCAGCAGTTTAAGAGTAGGACAAAGATTATTCTCTTTACGTTTCAGCAGTTTAAGAGTAGGACAAAGATTATTCTCTTAACGTTACAGCAGTTTAAAAGTAGGACAAAGATAATTCTCATTAAGTTTCAGCAGTTTAAGAGTAGGACAAAGATAATTCTCTTTACATTTCAGCAGTTTAAAAGTAGGACAAAGATAATTCTCTAAAAGTTTCAGCAGTTTAAGAGTAGGACAAAGATTATTCTCTTTACGTTTCAGCAGTTTAAGAGTAGGACAAAGATAATTCTCTACGTTTCAGCAGTTTAAGAGTAGGACAAAGATAATTCTCTTTACGTTTCAGCAGTTTAAGAGTAGGACACAAAGGCTATTTTCTTTCAGTTTCAGCAGTTTAAGGGTTATTAACACCTCAGTATATTTATCTTTCACCAACAATAACCAGACCCTCTCCCAGCACACATATATAATCAAGAGTATTATATAAAATACAAAATGTTTTAATGTTAAAAGGCAGCCAAAGACTGTTGTAGTTTATAATAATATACATGTTTTATTATTAAAGCATTGCTATTGAAAAAATAAGTAAAATAAGAAAGAAAAATAATTTTTATTGATACCTTAATTAGTTTTAAAGCTAAATTAAAAAAAAGATTCATATAATATTTAAAATACATAAACAGTATCTAAATACAAAAGATACAAAAGAATGTAGCATAATATTCAATAACTAGACTGTTATAAGCTCTGGTAATTATTTAGTAAGAAAATGCAAAATATCTTAAATTTCAAACAGTATCAAATTATTTGTGCTTTCTTATTCAATGATAAGGAAAATAATAAAGTACTTCTGAATCAGGATAATTGTAAATATTTCTGTTTGCTTAGTGATTATTGAAGTAAATAATGTCTTATTACATTTGTAAGGTAACATCCGATTTTTATGAGCATTTTAAAACTTAAATATCATTGTTTTAGAAGTTCCTTTTAATTAATTTGAATTCTTTATACATTACTTTGGAGATTATTTGTATATTTTAACAAACTTTAACAAAGGAAAAGTCCCTGTCTATTGTGTTTTACCAAAGGTCATTAATTTCAATACATTTTAGAAATCTGTAGGTCAAAGGTCAAGACTGTAAGAGATAATTTCAACTCGTATTATTATGAGAATCCATTGCCATACAAATTATAGTTTTAGCTTATTTCAGGAATCTGTATGTTAAAAGGCTAAAATATTAAGGTTTTATTTATTTTTTGGATATGTAGGTCAAAGGTCAAGGTTTCAAGTTTCACATGATTTTAGAATTTTGTAAGTTGAAAGGTCAAGACTGAATACTTGTATTTCATTTCTGTTTAGATATCAATAAGTTCAAGGTCTTCTAAAGTGAATTTCTGTCCATTTTAGGAATTTGTAGGTTCAAAAAATAAAAGCTAAATTATGTCCATTTGGTTGAAAAGTAAAGGCCAAATTCAAAAGTCTCTGTTTATTGTCAAAGGTCAACATACTGACTCAAAGTTCATCATTTTACGAATCTGTAGGTTCAAAGGTCAAGGACATAATCCTATTTTTGGCCAGCTGTTTATGTATGTGTCTATTTTTTTACTGTCAAATTGATATTTCTTACACATATTTATTTGTTGACATCAAATATTAATCAATAAAATATAACTTTTTCAGACATTTCTACAACTAGATGAACTTCCTGAAAATGAACAAAAGATCACAGAGGAAAAGATACCTGTTAAAGAATGTTTTATTGATATTAACAATGTTTCTGCTAGATGGGACCAGGTAATTTATCTTATTGTAATATTAATAAAAATACTATCGTGTAGTGGTGTCATAGTTAGAGAAAATACTAACAGTTTAAACGGTGACGTAATAACCGTGTTAAACGTTTAACCGACCATACTTAAATAAAAGCCTTAGACATTCAACATTTACTTTGTTTCTTTATGACAAGATATGCCATTTTTGTTCATATTTTGTTGTACTCAAAATGATTACAATACATATCCGAATATGGAGTAACTATTTTCCCAAGGGTCGTACCGTATTCGATCAGATCGGATAAAAGTACATTGCTGAGTAACTAAAAAACAAATAATTGTCATATCTTGTCATAAAAAATTAAGGTAATATTAAGAATCAATTTAAAACTTTTCTGCTCCTTAGTCAAATACTAACCTTGGTTACAGGTTATTGAATTTTCTAACAGGTTTTTATTTAAAAACCGACCATACCCGTTTAAACAGACCCCTACTATTATGCTTGTATATGAGTTACATTTAACATTAAAACATAAAATTTTAATTTCTTACATAGATCAGCTATGACATTTAAAACAGAAAGATTGCAAAAGATAAAAAAGAAATATAATAAAAAAATACATTGAAAATTGTATTTTTTTGCAATTTTTTGTAACACTTTTCAATTTTTGGTTATTTTTCACAATTGAAATAATTATTCTGGAAAAATGATGTGAGCAAATGACCTGAAATTTTGCACACAAGTTATTGGTCTAGACGTACATCAAATGGAATATTAATCTCGAAAAATTATTTCCAGTCCTGTCATGTCAAAAAAAAACTTTCAGAAATAAAATCAAATTGGTATTTATTAACTAGCCTTCTAAACTGTCATATTTGTGTTATAAACTTCCAAGTATTTTTGGAGAAATTCAGATTCATATTCAAAATGTTAAAGATTTAGTTTCCTGTTGTTTTACAAGCAAAATATTTTATAAGTGATATATATATTTTTTTATAATTTCAGAAAGTTGAACAGTTTACCTTGCAGAATGTTACTGCAAGAGTTGAGCCTGGTAAATTACTGGCTGTAATTGGACCAGTTGGTGCTGGAAAGGTAAATATTTATGTCTTGCATATTAGACTGGCATTTCCTTTAGTTTTACTCATGCTGGAAATTTCATCTGGCATGGGGGGTGCCAGTTGAGTCGTGTGCTTTACAATGGCCGGCTTAGGATGACGTACGTTTATGAATGAAGTTGTATTTTCATAGAAATCAGTAGGAAATGGAAAATTGTTTTATTAAAGTAAAGAATTTAAAATATAATGGAATATGGTAGAATATGCAAGAAAAAGTATCTGACACATGTTTGCGGTCCGGATCAGAATATCCGTCCCATGGGAACCCGCCCATAGGCTGTTCCCTTTGTGACGGATATTCTGATCCGAAACCGCAACATATGACAAAATAATGTATTATTAGTCTGTGCTGCTGGCAGTTTAATTCTAACTTCAATTAACAAGGGACAATCAAATTCGCAACAAAGATACAAAAAGTAAATAAGTAATCAATGTTTTTATGTCCTTTTATCTGTTTTCCTATTAACTCAAGCATTGTTTGGATGAATTTCTTTTTGTTGTTTGCATAAATGTTTTCAAAAATTTCTTCCATCAAAAAATTATTTGAAAATTAATATTTGAAATATTGTGATTCTAGAATCTATAATTTTTCCTATTTCTGATTGCAGTCGTCATTACTTATGTCAGTATTGAAAGAGTTACCTCTGTTGAAAGGAAATATAGAGTTGAAAGGTCGGATAGCTTACGTATCCCAGCAACCATGGGTGTTCTCAGCAAGTCTACGTCAGAATATTATATTTGGTAACAAGTATGAGAAGCTGAAATATGACAGAATACTGAAGGCATGTGCATTAACAAAGGTATAAAAAACAAAAAATTTTATAACACTGAAGAGTAAGACATTGTTTAAAGCTGCATGCCTTCTCAAGAGCCAAAATATTTCAAGAAAATCAATATTGAGAAAAATGTTGTACTAACATTTTAAGAAAGGTAAAAACATACAAGATTCAAGTTAAATTTTACATGTTATGTGTGGTTTAAGACTGGCAGTATTTTATCACCATATTTCTACTGCGTTACTAATGCAGTAAGGGCAGTTTTTGCATAATATTTATGTTGACCACATTTTGGTAACTTTCTTGGATTGTAAGTGCCAATAGCAATATGTTAATTACTTTATTTGTTCACCTCACAATATTTTACTTTTAAATACACATTTCCAAAACTTTCATGAAAATTTAATATGAATCCCAGGAGACGGGCTGCTTTAAATGAAAACAGATATAGAAAGAAAAGAGAGAGATTTAAATTACTTGTTAATATGTTATTAAATGTTAATAATTAGCTTACTGTGATGTAGTATTTTTAAACACATAATTTTATTATAACAGTATAACAGTAAACACCACTTAGAATGATATTGCTTGTATCGATATCATTTATAACGATATACAGCTTATAACGATGCTACTACTGTGGTCCCGACTTGTTTTCAAATTTGGTGTCTCTGGGTTATAATTATATCAAATCGGCAGTCCGCTGAATAACGTTTTAAGCGAAGTATTAGTAAAATAATCAACCATAATTATACCTACTGTCTCAAGATTGTATCTAACTGTTTTAGGATATTGATGTAATGCCTCATGGTGACATGACATTGATTGGGGACCGAGGTGTAAGTCTCAGTGGAGGTCAGCGTGCACGTGTAAGTTTGGCACGGGCTCTGTATATGGACGCGGAAGTTTACTTGCTTGACGATCCACTCAGTGCTGTTGACGCATCTGTTGGAAGACATTTGTTTGAAAAGTTTGTAATTTTAGTTTTTGTATATTGTTCATGACTAGCTGCTTTCAGATAAAGGAGCTATTAATCTTAAGTATTTTGGATTTATTTAGTTGCTCTATGGTCTTTTTAATTATGAAACCTAACAATTTCATTAATACCCTAATTATTTTAAATGCTTGAAATGGAGATGTCCTGAAATTTAACGTAAACTCTTGCAAGTTACGTTTATAACTTAGGAAGTAACCAGCTCCTGTCTGATATGAGGAAACATGGTTGTAATTCAAATAGGGCTTCAACTTTATATTCCTTGTTTGTGAGGCAAACATGTTAACCATTTGGCCACATCTCACTTGAATCATTGAAAAGAGTTCTGTAATTTCTTCACATGTTTTTGTCTCCCTTGAGGCCAAGGTCTAACCACTGTTTTTCCCACTGGCCTGCATGATCCTAGGAGGCGACTCAATAGGTTTGCATTTCTGGAGTCTATGGATCACTTAACTCTAGCAGATATAATGGTTTTCACATTAAGTTTGTAACACCCAAGGTAGGCCAAAATCTTCTTTCCTTTTTCAACGCCATATGACCTTAATTGTGTTTGTATGCTATTAAACCAAACAAAACATGTATAGAATTTTGTCAGGGTTGCATAAGATGAAGTTCAAGAAGTTAATGATATGTTTTAGAAAAAGTTGCAAATTTTCTATGATTTATATGATTTCTTACAGTGTTGTACAAGGAATATTGAAGAATAAGCCAAGAATTCTGGTGACACATCAGTTACAGTTTCTGAAGGAGGCAGAACAAATTCTCATTCTAAAAGAGGTATGGTGAATAATTTAAAGTTAACTCCTCCCACTGATCAGACCCCACCCACTTGCCCTTCTGTCATTGGCCTTCTGCATTAGCCTGTCATTTTGGCCAGACTCCATACTGTTTGCTGGTCAATTTTGGTATTTTGTTACAAAAATATTTCTGATTTACAAGGGACAGTGCCCAAGTTCAAAGGAGGGCAAGTTTATTACACAAGTTTAGAAATATATGTATCAAACGTTCATAAACAAAGTTCAAATACCTACATTACCTAATAAAGAACAACATCTGCAATTGTTTTAACATCAAATTCAATTCTGAACATTCTAACATACTTTAAACTATTCCCTATTCAACATACAGGGCAGTCAAGTGAGTTATTACACAATATATGCATGGCATCAGAAAGGAATGCTGGCCTTTGTTGTTATATTGAAACTCCAACAGTGCATTATTCTACAACAACTCGCTTAAAATTGATGACTATTTCTTAAATTAAGATTCAAACAAAGGGCAATTTCTTAAATTAAGATGAAAACAAAGGTCAATTTCTAAAATTAAGAAGAAAAAGGGTAATTTCTTAAAATAAGATGAAAACAAAGGGCAATTTCTTAAATTAAGAAGAAAACAAAGGGTAATTTCTTCAATTAAGATGAAAACAAAGGGCAATTTATTAAATTAAGATGAAAACAAAGGTCAATTTATTAAAGTAAGAAGAAAACAAAGGGCAATTTCTTAAATTGTGCTGAAAACAGAGGGCAATTTTTAAGATTAAGATGAAAACAAAGGGCAATTTCTTAGAAAAGGGCAATTTCTTAAAATTAAAATGAAAACAAAGGGCATGTTCTGAACTGAATTATCTTGCTGAAGTGAAAAAACATTAATATTTAAATGATTTCAGGGAGACATGATAGGTAAAGGAACATTCCAGGAGTTATCAACCTCAGGTATAGATTTCTCATCGTTACTGAAACATGAGGAGGAAGAGGAGGAGCCTCCCCCTGACCTTTACGAGTCATTTGACCCACATCAAAGGTTAGAGCTTTATACTGTTGTCATTTATCACTTATCAAATTTATAAATCATATGTGACCTTTACGAGTCATTTGACCCACATCAAAGGTTAGAGTTATACTGATGTCATTTATCACTTATCAAATTTATAAATCATATGTGACCTTTACGAGTCATTTGACCCACATCAAAGGTTAGAGCTTTATACTGTTGTCATTTATCACTTATCAAATTTATAAATCATATGTGACCTTTACGAGTCATTTGACCCACATCAAAGGTTAGGGCTTTATACTGTTGTCATTTATCTGTTATCAAATTATAAATCATATGTGACCTTTACGAGTCATTTGACCCACATCAAAGGTTAGAGCTTTATACTGTTATCATTATCTGTTATCAAATTATAAATCATATGTGACCTTTACGAGTCATTCGACCCACATCAAAGGTTAGAGCTTTATACTGTTGTCATTTATCTGTTATCAAATTATAAATCATATGTGACCTTTACGAGGCATTTGACCCACATCAAAGGTTAGAGCTTTATACTGTTGTCATTTATCACTTATCAAATTATAAATCATATGTGACCTTTACGAGTCATTTGACCCACATCAAAAGTTAGAGCTTTATACTGTTGTCATTTATAAGTTACCAAATTATAAATCATATGTGACCTTTACGAGTCATTCGACCCACATCAAAGGTTAGAGCTTTATACTGTTGTCATTTATCTGTTATCAAATTATAAATCATATGTGAATCATACTGTATTGTTTGTATTTTACCCCCCCCCCCCCCTTGAAGAAAATGTAAGGGGGGAGGGGTGTTTGAAAAGTGGAAACAATATGATGTTAGGAATCAGATATTATGGCAAAAGATAATCAAATTGTCTTTTTGAGCACTTCCAGTGGTAATAGACCATTTATTTGGCAGTTGTATAGAGTTACTTGAATCTTTTATTGGACTTTTCCAAATTTAAGACAAATTTTGGCAAGTTAGTTATACAAAAAATCCATAGAGGTTAAGTACTTTATGAACCAAAGCCTGAAGGAGACTAGGTTTGTCTTGTTTTGGGGTGAAATTTAGGGTCATGAGTTAGTGATGTTAAAATAAAACTAGATTTTACTGATTTTGATGTTGAAATATTATCAGAATATTGACTTAAATTCTAAAATTTTATCACGTAAGAACATTTCTTGAATCTTTTGATTTCTTATGCTAATAATTATTAAGTGTACATATAATAACTCAATGATTGACGTTTATAACAGGTTTAATTAAAAAATTATTTTTGTAACCAACAGCCAGAGCAGATTACATGGCCTACATTCCAAATCACACGAGCACGTTAATGGATATTTGCATAATTTACGGAAGCGTACTCGTGTAGATTCTTCTTGTTCACATCATTCCGTTAACGATTCCGTCAAGGGCTCTATGATGTCACTTGCTTCCATTGGAACGGAATTTGAGGTAAAGAAATACTGATTATTGAGTTATTTCAGTAATGTAAGAAAACATTTTACAGGATTCTCATAGAACCTTAGAGTCAACAGGGTTATATGTATATCCGTGAAACACCTAGTCCAGGTTTTTTTATTGAAACTTACTTCTCATGAAATACTAAAGCTATTTTCTTAAGTCACTGACCAAAATTTATAATAAGTATATAGAATTTTATAGAGTTGCCCCCCTTTTGTACTTCTTGTAATTCTGCCTTTATTCCTTGTGATAGACTCATCATGATTCATAAGGGGTTGCCTTAAAGGTTTGAGGCATCAGAATTGCAGCTACTGTTTATCCCTGAGTGATCATATGAGGCAACTAAATGGGTTCAAATTACTTGAGTCAATGCATCTCTAAGCTCCAGCAGGTGAGGTGAGGTGGTTTGACCCCTGGTGTTAGTTTGTAACACCGAAGGTTAGCCAAAATTATTTTCCCAGGTTTGGTGCCATAAGACCTAAATTTTGTTGGTGTTTATAAAACAAAACGAAAGTTAAAGTTGTTAGGTAACAAGATAATCATTTATATTTTACAGGCAGAGACGGTACAGTTACCAGAAGAGGAAGAGAGACATGAAGGCACTGTTGGAATGAGTGTGTACTATCAGTATTTTAAGGCAGGAGCGGGGATTATCAAGTTCTTAATTCTCGCTTTACTCTGTATAGCTGCACAAGTTGCTTATATCTACAGTGATTGGTGGCTGTCCATATGGTGAGATAATTGGTTGACATTGGTGTTTTTGTTGAAAGTTACTTTGATCTATACATCTTGATAAAGGGTTGCTTCTTTATCATCCAAATGTGCTCATCTAGTCAATTAATGTTCGCTACATTTATATAAATGTATATGTAAGAAAATTAAGGGGCTTCATTTTAATTATATTCTGACACTTAGTCAAGAGAAATAATGTTTATGTTTCTTTTTTCACTTACCTGTGTTACAATTATGAAATACAGCTTTTCATGCACTTGTTTTGGTGCAGTTGTGGGAAAATTTGAAGTTGTGAAATTTGGGGTAGGAGGAGGAAGTTAATTTTAGTTATTTGTTGTAATTTGGATAAATTGTGGGTTCTATTTTGGAAAACTTAGGCATTTCTTATGATTTTGAATTGGACTTGCCTAAAATAAAACAAAAATACAACAGCAGAATATAAGGTTCTGCTGGACACAATATGAGAGGCCAATATAGAGCAGGCCTATCTTCAGTACAGCATAGTTTAACCATACTCTCTTCAGGGACTCTCCCAGCTATTTTTGGAAAAATCCATAGGCATAAATTGGGGTAAATTAATCGACATTTTTAGGAAATTCAATTTAGAAAATTAAAATAATTGAAAATCTACCATTATGTATGACTTTTTTAGGTTTTAACATTTGTTTGGTCATATAACATGTCATAAGTCAAATGAGGCTCATTTTGATTGAGAATGATGCCTTACTTAAGCGCCTGGTAATAGGTAGAAAATACCTTGCTCTTTCTTGCTGAATGTTTAATTGACTTTTTGTGTTTTTGGCACAAAAATCCCATACAGTTGAAATGCATAGTTTGAATTGAAAGGACATTTCCAATATTCATAATTGGGAGTTTTGATTAGTTGAACTTGTAATATTATAATGCTGTTATGTCATTTTATATTTCCTATATTTTGCATTCTTTTGTTTCAGGTCCAATCAAGAGGAAGCAAGATTTGCTGCTATGAGAGAAGACAGTTTGTTACGTAATGAATATCAACTTCGTAACCTAACTTATAATGGCACAAATATAACAATACCAGAAGTTGATACACATTTTAACGTCGCTGTATTCAGTGGACTTATAGCCAGCGTCTTTCTTTTAGGTCTTCTAAGAGCTCTCATGTTTTTCAAGGTCGCTGTAGACGCGTCACAAGCATTACATAATACAATGTTCGCAGCTATTTTAAGATCTCATATTGGATTCTTCGATACAAATCCAGTTGGTATGTATTTTTATGGAGAATGAAACAAAATTTGAATATCATATTTTAAGTTAATATTTTGAGGGTTGACAGCAAAACCTATGTAAGTTAAGTCCTTCTATACTTCATATTAGTTACTACAATTTTGTGGTCAACCCTCAATATGGTCAAATTCCCTGGTAATAAGCAATGTAATGTAAACATGGATTCCTTAAAATTTTCATTTTAAAATGTTTCCTTTTACAACGAGGTCACTTAAATTTACAGGATAGATGGAGTACCCAAAACATACTACATGTATAAATAATCATCTTAAATTTATCAGATTTTTGTGTAGTTCATTTTCCAGTATACTTAAAAAAACACACACAAAAAAATAACAACAATCAAAAAAAAAATATAACTTTTGCAGGTCGAATTTTAAACAGATTTTCCAAAGATGTGGGTCACATGGACGATATTCTACCAATAACATTCTTTGATTTCATCCAAGTAAGTTTTGTTTTGAAATAAAAATTTTCTCAATGGGAAAAAACAATGAGCATTAGTGACTACAGAAAATAATAAATGTTAAATTAGATGACAATGTAATATCATATTTAAGCATGTAATATCTTCAATATAATCATGTATATTGGTATTCAGTTTAGTATTTAAATTATTTATTTCATGGCTGAAACATATGTCTTCATACATTTTATATTTCAGTGTGTGTTATTATATTAAAACTACTCAGTGATTCAGTCGGTATCTAAATTTGATTCAGCATATTTAGCTAGATTTACACTTAAAACCCAAAATATATAGAATTTATACAGAAATTCTTGCTGGGACTTTAAAAATTATCATTTTAGTGTGATTTTAGTTCATAAGTTATTTTAATATTTTTGTCATTAATTTGCCTCAGTACTGGTTGGGGAGATAACTTCGGCTGGTTGATAAACTCGGCTTTTTATAATTAAATCGAGTTATCGGAATTTTCAATCTAATCAAGCTCACCATCTCATAGTATGGCTGGAATTCTACAATATCTGGAAATTTTTCAAGTTTGGTAAGATATTTAAAAAATAACACAGACTTTTACCTGTTTGTTTACAAAACATGCCTATAAAAAGTACGGGAATCCCATTGTTGTGCGCATGTGCAGCAGATGCTCTTTTTGAGGCCCGCACAGGGGTACTTAAATTATATATTGACCGACTACCGGTAAAGCAGGCGACGTTTACGTACACATTTTGTAGATGAAATTCAGACTCACTTTTGTTTTGCTAACTCAGAAAAAAGGCTGATTACACAATTGTAATTCCCTGCGGTCTGGAGACCGCAGGGTATTGGTACGCGTTTAACTTTTGAGGCATGGAGGAGCACGTGACCTGTTTTCGGTACATGGAGGAGCATGTGATCTGTAAACCGTACATGATTGGTTAATTGACCTTTTCGAAAACCCAGCTAAATAACGTTTGCCAGTACGTTACGGATTTACCTGTAGGGAATTAGTCAGAATTACGCCTAATTAAGAACAAAAAACTATTGCGTGATATTTCTAATTTTCTACAATTATTTTACCGTTTAAGGTGGAAAAACTTGAATGATGTGTCTGAAAATTATCAATGTTTCTTTAATATCTATCTCAAATTTTACAAACAATAAATTGTTTATACTGAAAATCTACAAAATTAAAATATTCGTAGTGGCATCTGCCATAATAAATAGAGATATTTTCTGCATAAACTTGTGTGTTTACTTTATTTATTTTTTGCTCGGAATAATTCATAAAATGGTAGGCCTATTTATTCATTTTCTTAAAAAGAAATTCGACCTTCTCCGGTCTTCAACGGTCACCACTTTCCAAAGACCTTCTTCTATATTGATCGTTTATTCAATTGTCAAATATATTCCTGATACAAATGTTTATTTATTCCCCCCACCCCCAAAAAATGTTGAAAATAGTTAAATGAAATATCTTTATATCATTAAAATGTTCACCGCAGGAAACCATTTTACTTGTCTTTAAGTGGTATGGATTTAAAAAAGACTGATGTTAAATGCTTCTTTTATATGTTAATGTGTAGGTTGAATACCACTAAATTAATTTCTTCTTCACTCTGTTAAGCTAAGCAAAAATAAATTTGAATCACTAATTCTTTAACTACATAGTTCGTTATGTATACGTTAATAAATGATAATGCATGTGATTTTACGTAAAAATGATTTATATGTTACATAGTTCGTTGCATATAAATACCGTGGTATCATAGATATTCATTATACTAACGTAATGCTCAACAATTTTGGTAACAAATATTTTTTATTTGACATAAATGAACAGCAAAGAAATAATTGAATGTCTTAACATCTTATTTTACATTTTAACTTACTCATTTAAGAAGAAAAACAAAGAGCCGGAATTATCTACTCGCGCGCGTTAAAAATATCCTTTTTACGTACCTCTTCCAGGGCCTCTCAAAATTACCCGTTATGTTTTTAAATATGACTTTTATGGTGATACCGGAAAATCGAAGAGCTGAAGTTTATTATGGTGCAAGATTCATCAGAATACGTAAACAAATAAATGAAATATACCCCCAAAACACTGATTTTCGGCGGAGTTTATTTCCCAAACCAGTATCCCTTTAAGTTTTTAATTTTAATAAAAACAACAACAACTTTTTTTTAAATTTCATGGAAACTTCATGTCTTTCATACATTTTATGATTTCAGTGTGGGTTACTCATACTTGGTATAGTGATAGTTGCTGGAGTAGTGAATCCCTGGGTGTTTATAATTGTTGTACCTCTTATAGTGATGTTTATAATTGTGCGGAGATATTATATCCGTACATCCAGACATATCAAAAGACTTGAAGGAACCAGTGAGTCAATTATTTTTTAATTGTTACTTTAAACGATACTTATTTTGGTATGTAGGAAGAAATTTATTAAAAGACAGTAAAGAATGTAAAGGATAATAAAAACTTTTCCATATAAGCAATTCAAGCGAGGTGAATGATAAAATTTAAAATGAAGATCAATGTTTGAATGAAGATTTAAATGTGCATATCTTGTAAAATTATAATAAAAACGTATTTTAAAAAAGTGATTAAGTGAACAAACATAAATAAGAATGTATAAATGTTTGTACTTGCAGCACGTAGTCCAGTATTTTCTCACCTAAGTGCCACACTACAAGGTTTACATACTATTAGAGCGTTTGGGGCCGAGGGAAAGTTTACGGAGGAATTTGACTGTCACCAGGATTTACACACGGAGAGCTGGTTCCTGTTTCTGTCCTCATCACGATGGCTCGCTATCCGACTTGACTGGTTGTGTGCTATTTTTGTTACGGCTGTCTCATTCTGCTGTGTATTTGCTGCTGAAAGTATGTATAGTGACAGATCACCTATAGATTCAATTTAAGTGGTCTACAGCTTAAAGGGGCATCTTTTGCTAAGTGGTTAAGGTTGTTGACTTCAAACCACTTGACCCTTAACTATGTGTTCAAATCCCACTAGGAACTTTCCATGATTCCTTCATGTGAAGAAACTATCCAACTACCTTACAAAGTGTCAGTGGTTCTACTCAGGTTCCTATTTGTCAAATTGGGAAAACTTGTTTAAATTTTTTTTGACTGAATTTCTAGGTTAACTTTTTGTTAAGGTTAATTCATGAAGAAGTATCAAAGATATTCACTTTAAACTTGGAGTACCTCTTCTTTACTAAATTTGAAATGCATTTCTAAGGGGCAATTTATCCTTAAAGCTATTTTTGATTAATACTAGTAATTTCCCTTTTTTACATAGAATATTGGCCTTTTTCAAAAACTGCTAAAGGTATGCACCTCAAACTTGCAATATTTGTTGGCTGTTGAAAGCAGGTATTTTTCTCTGCTATTTGTGTCCCTTTTTCCATGTGGTCTTTTTTCTATGATCCAGCACAGAAAAGAAAATTGTGTTGTCTGTGGACAGGTTTTGCTTGTTATTTAGATATGAAATAATAAGATATGAATGCATATTTTTTTATTGATTTATCTATGGCATGTGTTATGGCATTGATTGAATGGCAATGATTTATTTATATTATAGGTTTGAATGCTGGGCTGGTAGGTTTATCAATGACCTATGCTATGACATTAATGGGAATGTTCCAGTGGGGTGTGAGGCAAAGTGCAGAAGTTGAAAATCAGGTAAACTTACTGTTCTCAAGAAAAATGTCTTTTATACTTTACATGTTAGCAGCATTTGTTACATTATCCTGATGATCATTATTAGTTTATATGAATTTATTATAGTTTGATTGTGTCATAAGCTATAAGCTTATTGAAACACTTGAATTTGTTCCTTGAACCAACCAGTACAAAGCAATGAATGCACAATAGTTTCTTGCTCAAGGACACAGTGGATTCTTTAGAAACTTCTGGCAATTCAATTTCAGCTTTTTTCAATTAAAATTTCTTAAATACAGCAGTTGACATTTTCCAAATACAAAGCAGGGTAACTCTTATTATACAGCTTTAGAATTTACAAGCTAAATCTTTCTAATGAAGGGTAGTGTATATGTCTATTTCTATCTTGAATATTTAAAAGAAAAATTTGACCATCTTACTCACCCTGTTTAAGACACTGTTACAGCACTTGTTGATTTATAACATCATGTAAAAAAAGCTTTTACAGTTGAATATGTAATGTAAGGTATATTTATAAGTCTATTAAGACAAACAAAATTATTTTGTTCAAAGTCTGAAATTTGTCATCTTTGTTTCTATCTTTAAGATGATCTCAGTAGAAAGAGTATTAGACTATGCCAAATTGCCATCAGAGGCCCAGCTAGAGGTAGAAGAAGAGAAACAACCACCCCCAAGCTGGCCTCAAAATGGACAAATATCAACTGATGAAGCTTGTCTTAGATATTCTAAAAATGGGCCTCTTGTATTGAAGGACCTTTCGTTCACAATCAGAGCTAGAGAAAAGGTTTGTTATGAAAAAAAAAAGAAAAAAAAGTTTTGGGTAAAAATGAAAAAATTCTTTCATAGAATTAAAAATAATTGATTTTTCACAACTTTTGTTTTTTAAACCTAAATACACTGTTTATTGGAAGAAAGAATTGAAACAAAAATTACAGATTAGGGATAAAATAAGTAAAATGAAAGCTTTATTAAATTGTCATTTAATCTTGTATTATAGATATGATAGATATTCTGATCATAAAATAGAAAAAACAGAATCCCTAAAGAACACACAAAACAGCAAAATTGAAGATGCTGCAGTGCCCATTAGCACTGGCTTAAGCAGAATTCAACATTTAAATATAAAAATACAAAATGTAGTATAATTTTGAATTTAGAAACATCCGCAGATGTGTTCATCTTCAACATTATTATGCTGGCATTTAAAAAAAAAATCAACATTTTTAGCAAATGTTTATACAAAATTTATTACTTCTTGCAGGTTGGAATTGTGGGAAGGACGGGCGCCGGAAAAAGTTCCCTCATTACGATGTTGTTCCGGTTGGTTGAACCAAATGGTAGAATTACAATTGACAACATCAATGTTCAGAGTATTGGTCTCCATGATCTAAGAAAACATATCTCCATCATTCCACAGGTTGGTATATATTATTATATATAATCTTTATATTTAGTGTCAGGGTGAGAAAAATTTGCAGCCTGATTGGGACTTGAACCAGGGACCCTTGGAATACAGTACTGTGGCTCTACCAACTGAGCTGTCCCGCAGCTTGATTGATTGATTTTCTTTAGACCGGGGGGGGGGTCAAAGAAACGTGCCAGCACTTATTTCCAGTAGGGTCCTCACCTTAGCAGACACTAGAGACAGCTATGAGATACAAGGAAATCCGGGAACCAGTCCCTAGCTCTTATTGAATAGATTCCTTGGTTCTTTTACCTGCCCAGTGTACAGCACTGATACATGCGATGATTATCTGGGTTTTGTACCAGTATAGTTCTAGGTAGGTTGGAAGCACTGATAGTGTTTCTGAAAAATCCCAAGGGTGTTACCTAGGATCGAACCTGGAACCTCAGGAGTGACAGTCAGTGATGTAACCAACTGAGCTATCGCGCCACCTAAATAAAGCTTACACACAATATCTCCCCAAGTAATGAATAGTTCTGAACTGTAACATCAGTCCTATTTTAAAAAACTGTCCATTAGTTTGTTTTAACAGGTGGCCTCTTTAAAACATGTATTTTACATTATACATATATTATTATTAGTCCCCTACCGGTTTACCGGAGGGGACTTTAGGTTTACCCTCCGTCCGTCTGTCTGTCTGTCCGTCTGTCCGTCCGTCAGTCCGTCCGTCCGCAAAACTGGATCCCGCAATAACGCAAAAAGTACTGAAAATATTTTAATGAAACTTGATATATGGATAGATGGCAGTATGGAGATTATGCACGTCTTTTTCTTTTCTTCCTATGTTGAAAATTCTGGTTGCTATGGCAACAAATAGACTGAAAATATGGCAAATTTTACACATAACCTGGATCCCGCGATAACGCAAAAAGTACTGAAAATATTTTTATGAAACTTGATATATAGATAGATGGCAGTATGGAGATTATGCACGTCTTTTTCTTTTCTTCCTATGTTGAAAATTCTGGTTGCTATGGCAACAAATAGACTGAAAATATGGCAAATTTTACACATAACCTGGATCCAGTGATAACACAAAAAGTACTGAAAATATGTTTATGAAACTTGACATATGGGTAGATGGCAGTATGGAAATTATGCACATCCTTTTCTTATCTTCCTGTGTTGAAAATTCTGGTTGCTATGGCAACAAATAGACTGAATTTCAAGATTTCTGATTCTAGTTTTTAAGTTTTTTCACTATAAGTTCTTTATTTCTTAAGCTATTTTCTTCAAACTTTAAATATAAGTTGCTTGTCATCAACCACATAATATGTGACAAGGTTTACAACTCTAGCACAAAATTTATCAGAATTACCTCCCTTGAACTTAAAATTTTCATGAAAAAAACATTGTTTTTTTTTTTTAATAACTTCTTTTTCTGAATGTATCTACTTCAAACTTCATATAATGTTTCTTATTATCACTCAACATTTGTGAGTGTTCAATACTCTAGCAAGACTATTTCCAGAATTATGCCCCTTTTGAACTTAGACTCTTTTTTTGAGAAATTGGTAATTTTTACTCCAACTTCTTCAATCATGATAGGATTTTAAAAATGTTATATTTTGATAACAGGGATGTTTAAAAAATAACTTTAGAGTGTCCTTCAGTCTGTCTGTCTGTACATAAAAACTGTTTCCTGTGATCACTTTAAAAGAACTTTGTCAACAAATTTACTTAAAATAGGAACATAAGTGAATGGCCAATGGCCCTTCAGAATGTTGCTTGGGCTCTTACCAGTAGGGGACTTATGGATTGCTTGCAATACTATGATAATTGCTTGTTTTCTTAGTAGTCAGCTTTGTTTCAAAAGTCCAACCATACGAACAAATTGCTTATAACAGGTGGCCTCTTAAAACATGTACTATGTCTTATTATGATCAAACAAGGAAAAAATAGTGATTTATTAGCTCTAAATTGCAAGATTATAAAAAATTACAAAAAACATTTGCTAAAAATTCAAATTGGATTCAAAGAAAATTAATTAAATTATTGGGACATTGTTATATTTGTTTTCTGTGATTTCAGGACCCTGTGTTATTTACCGGAAAGCTACGTAGAAATTTGGATCCGTTCAGTAACCATGGAGATGATGCTCTTTGGAATGCACTTACTGAAGTAAGAACATTAATACTTGATTTTCTCAATATTACGATATTTACTCTAAACAAGAAAAACAAATACAGTCATAGCAGTCCTAAAAAAAAATTTGTATATACATAAACCATGCATTCAAGCACAATTAAGGTCAATAGTGATTAGTCAGGGGCATCCATGACCAAGTGGTTAAGGTCATTATCTTCAATCCACTAGCACCTCACCGCTGTGGGTTTGAATCTTCTCGACAGGAACTTTGGATTCTTTCATGTGGGGAAGCTATCCAGCTAACTTATGGAATGTTGGTGGTTCTACTCAGGTGCCCATTGGTGCCTGAAATAATGCACGGAAGACACTTGAGGTCTTCTACCAGTTAAGCTGGAAAGTCGCCATATGATCTATACTGAGTCGATGTGACTTAAAACCCAACCCCCCCCCCAAAAAAAAAGACAGTAGTTTGAAGGCTAAAGTCACTGAGGCTTATAGTGGACTTTTCTAAATTTTGTTGTTTTCTCTCATTTATTGAGCCAATGTCATCAATATCTAGTATGAAGGTATCTTAGATGTATATCTACTCTTCAGTTGGTTTAAAATGATGAGGTGCAATTCTTAAGGCCAAAAAAAATTTCTTTTATGTTTTTTGCCAGTTTTCTCATTGTCAAACCCCATTTTTGGACTTAGACATGCCCTTTAGACATCCCGATAAGTCCCAACAGTGGACTGCTTCAAGGGTTTCATAGCAAGTAATTGCATCAGTGCAAATTGTGGAATTTAAAGAAGAATCTCCCCAGGTTAGAACTAACAACTATATAACAAATGTGTACACAGAAATGATTTTTGTATTCAAATTTGTTAGTATGATTAACAAAAATTTGGTCGGAATTTCAAAGGCAGGTCCAAAAAATAAATTTTGTATTCAATGACTTTTTCCATTATTAAGGTACAGCTAAAACAAGCTATCGAAGATCTTCCGCATGGATTAGACTCGGAGGTGTCAGAGGGCGGTATTAACTTCAGTGTCGGACAGCGTCAGCTGATATGTCTTGCCAGAGCAATTTTACGCAACAATAAAATCCTCATGATTGACGAAGCTACAGCAAATGTTGACCCAAGGTATATAGTCTCCTTTCTGTTGACATCAAATGATCACATTATAGATGGCACATTGTCACTGATGAAAAATATGCATTTTGACAGAATTATGCCCATTCTTAGCTTGACTATTTGATAAGAATAAGAAGAGCTGTCCTAGTCACCTGAGCATTGGCTTCAGGGTAACCACTTATGTTAAATTGTTGTAACACCTCAAATATTTTCAAAGTCCATTGACATATGGCTTAGAAACTTTGCACTATTGTTCACCATCATGACCCCAACCTGTAAACAGGAGGAGGTAATTCTATCAAGCATTTTGACAGAAGTATGCTCCTTTTTTTACTTAGAATTTATGTTAAAGTTTGCTACCATCACAAATATTTTCAATGCCCATTGACATATGGTTTTGAAACTGCACTATTGTTCACCATCATGACCCAAACATGTAGACAGGAGGGGGTAACTCGTTCAAGCATTTTGACAGAATTATGTTCATTTTTCAACTAATTTATGGTCAAGTTTTTGTAACATCTCAAATATCTATAAAGTCCATAGACATATGGTTTTGAAACTTAGCACACTTGTTCACCATTATGACCCCTACTTGTAGACAGGAGGAGGTAATTGTATTAACCATTTTGACAGAATAATGCCCCCTTTTTGACTAAGAATTTACATTAAAGTTTGCATACCACCTCAGATATTTTCATATTCCATTGACATCTAGCTTTGAAACAAATTGAAATTTTATACACTTCTTTGAGATCATAATAGGACTCTCTCCAAGGCCTGTAACTGTAATATGGATTAAAAGAAAAATTTATTACTTTTGTTAACTTAGAAAATTTTACATTATCAAGGCTCTTTTACTATCAAGCAATAAGAATAGTCAAGCGTGCTGTCCTACCGACAGCTCTTGTTAGTGATTATAGTCATTTTATACTTATAAATTCTGACAGTTTGGTGTTTAAAGAAAATCCTGTTTAATTTACTGTTCTATTATTAAAATTTTGACTTTCAAATATTAATGGATAGAGTTGGAAGCTTTAAAATTTGGAGAAAGGGTGATCTCACAGAAGCATTAATCACAAGAAAATTACATAAAGATTGCAGCCTTGGTTTTTATTGAGTCTGTGCATGAAGGATAATGAAAAAGTGAAACATCACTTCTTTTTACAGCTCTTTCTCTTCTTTGGCATTTTGGTAGAAAATCTCTTAAGCAATAAAGTTTTGTTATATTTGTTGAAATGTTTACAATTTATTTTTGTTATTCAGGACTGATGCATTGATTCAACAAACTATACGAGAGAAGTTTAGCAAGTGTACAGTATTGACTATTGCCCATAGATTACATACAATTATGGATTCTGATAGATTGCTGGTAAGTCTAAAGTAAAAGCATTTACAATATCTATGTAAAAGATAGTTTGCTGGTGTGTTTGACTGGGTTTTGAATAATACCTACCCTGTTAAGGTCATAAATTGGTGTCCTGTTTTCCTGGAAATGGAAAAATTAAATATGCTGTATTTTAAAACAGTGATTTTAGTAGAACTACTTGCCTTTATAACATCATAACCTAACTGGCTGGCTTATTTTCATGAAAAAATTCTGATTCTCTCACAAAGTATGTATGCAAGCTTTGGTGGGTGGGTGAGGTGGCTGAGTTTGAATCACCTCCTCCTCACTGGTTAAAGTTAGAACCCTGCCATAGATTTTTTTCTTGTAAATAAGATAACCAGCTCTTTCACAAGTGAATCTGGGAAGTCACCATATGACCTTTCAGTATAAGTGTGAATGCAATCCAAGCCAAAAAGAAGGAATTCTTTTTTAGCTCACCTGTCACAAAGTGACAGGGTGAGCTTATGTGATCGCTTTTCGTCCTGCGTCCGTCCGTCCGTCCGTCCGTCCGTAAACTTTTACTTTAAATGACATCTCCTCATAAACCACTAAGCCAATTTCATCCAAACTTCACAGGAATGTTCCTTTGGTGGTCACCTTTAAAAATTGTTCAAAGAATTTAATTCCATGCAGAACTCTGGTTGCCATGGCAACCGAAAGAAAAAACTTTAAATATCTTCTTTTAAAAAACCATAAGAGCTAGAGCTTAGATATTTGGCATGAAACATCTTCTAGTGAGTGTCTACCAAGTTTGTTCAAATAAAAGTCCTGGGGTCAAAATTGGCCCCGCCGGGGGGGGTCATTGATTTTTCCTATATGCATATAGTAAAAACTTAAAAAATCTTCTTTTAAAGAACCCAAAGAGCTAGAGCTAAGATATTTAGCATGAAACATGTTCTAATGGGTGTCTACCAAGTTTGTTCAAATAAAAGCCCTGGGGTCAAAATTGGCCCTGCCCAGGGGGGACATTGATTTTCCCTATATGCATATAGTAAAAACTTAAAAAATCTTCTTTTAAAGAACTCAAAGAGCTAGAGCTTAGATATTTGGCATGAAACATCTTCTAGTGAGTGTCTACCAAGTTTGTTCAAAATAAAAGCCCTGGGGTCAAAATTGGCCCCGCCCCAGGGGGTCATTTATTTTCCCTATATGCATATAGTAAAAACTTAAAAAATCTTCTTTTAAAGAACCCAAAGAGCTAGAGCTAAGATATTTAGCATGAAACATGTTCTAATGGGTGTCTACCAAGTTTGTTCAAATAAAAGCCCTGGGGTCAAAATTGGCCCGGCCCCAGGGGGTCATTGATTTTCCCTATATGCATATAGTAAAAACTTAAAAAATCTTCTTTTAAAGAACCCAAAGAGCTAGAGCTAAGATATTTAGCATGAAACATGTTCTAATGGGTGTCTACCAAGTTTGTTCAAATAAAAGCCCTGGGGTCAAAATTGGTCCCGGCCCGGGGGGTCATTGATTTTCCCTATATGCATATAGTAAAAACTTAAAAAATCTTCTTTTAAAGAACTCAAAGAGCTATGGCTAAGATATTGAGCATCAAACATGTTCTAATGGGTGTCTACCAAGTTTGTTCAAATAAAAGCCCTGGGGTCAAAATTGGCCCGGCCCCAGGGGGTCATTGATTTTCCCTATATGCATATTGTAAAAACTTAAAAAATCTTCTTTTAAAGAACCCAAAGAGCTAGAGCTAAGATATTTAGCATGAAACATGTTCTAATGGGTGTCTACCAAGTTTGTTCAAATAAAAGCCCTGGGGTCAAAATTGGTCCCAGCCCGGGGGGTCATTGATTTTCCCTATATGCATATAGTAAAAACTTAAAAAATCTTCTTTTAAAGAACTCAAAGAGCTATGGCTAAGATATTGAGCATCAAACATGTTCTAATAGGTGTCTACCAAGTTTGTTCAAATAAAAGCCCTGGGGTCAAAATTGGCCCCGCCCCTGGGGGTCATTGATTTTCCCTATATGCATAAAGTAAAAACTTAAAAAATCTTCTTTTAAAGAACTCAAAGAGCTATGGCTAAGATATTTAGCATCAAACATGTTCTAATAGGTGTCTACCAAGTTTGTTCAAATAAAAGCCCTGGGGTCAAAATTGGCACTGCCCCCGGGGGTCATTGATTTTCCTTATATGTGTATAGCAAAAACTTAAAAAATTTAGTGAAAAAACCCAAATAGCTAGAGTTAAGATATTAAGCATGAAACATCTTTTAGTGAGTGTCTACAAAGTTTGTTCAAATAAAAGACCTGGGGTCAAAATTGGCCCCGCCCCGGGGGTCATTGATTTTCCTTTTATGTGTTTAGCAAAAACTTAAAATCTTCTTTGAAAAAAACCAAATAGCTAGAGTTTAGATATTAAGCATGAAACATCTTCTAGTAAGTGTCTACAAAGTTTGTTCAAATAAAAGCCCTGGGGTCAAAACTGGCCCGGCCCCAGGGGTGTCATTGTTTTTAACTATATGTGTATAGTAAAAACTTAAAAAAATCTTCTTTTAAAAAGCCCAATGAGCTAGAGCTTAGATTGTTTAGCATGAAACATCTTCTTATGGGTGTCTACCAAGTTTGTGCATATAAAAGCCCTTGGGTTAAATTGGCCCTGCAACATTGGGGGGGGGGGGGGTTGGGGGGCCTATATACAGGTGAGCGACTTTGGGCCATCATGGCCCTCTTGTTTTTTTTGTTTCCACTGTTATCAGAAGAAACATTATGTACCACTGTTAGAAAAAAATATAGAAAAACTTCACTTCTTTTAACTGACTGTTTCTTATTACATTTGATTTGATTTAGTAGCATATTCAATGCAAAGAATAAAGGAAGACCAAATTGATATTTTTATATGTCAAACAAGGTAAGATTGCAAGATTTTCAATATTGCTGTGTCAAGAAACTTTAAAGTTTTCTTTTGTCTATATTTTTATAATGTTGATTACATGGTTTTTAGTGTTCTAAATGAGTATTTTTCTAACGCTTAGGTACTTGACGATGGAAAGGTAGTAGAGTTTGATGTGCCATACAAGCTTCTACAAAGCTCAAACAGTACGCTAAGAAAGCTGGTTGAACAAACTGGCAAATCTGAAACCATTCATCTGATGGAGATAGCAAAAACTGCTTTTGAAAAGTCCAAAGAGATTGTTGACAGTAATGTTAAAGATGGTAAAGTAAATGAGCAGGATTCTGTTTCAGTCAATAACGTTTCTGCAATAGTTGAAGACAACGATAGGGACAATAATGATGATGCAGATATGGAAATGAATGAAGAGCGAAGTCTTTTAGTTCAGGATAGTGGTAATGTAGTAAAAGGTGATGAAGGGAAGGTAGATAAAGTGGTGAATGATGGCATGGAAAACACTGAAGGTAAAGATAAACTTGTAGAAAAGGAGAATAAAGAGTTCAATGCTAGTGGTAAAGAAGGCAAAATTGATGTTGACCATGAGGTGGATAAAGAAGAGCGTGCAAGTGGAAGTGATGAAACTGAAGATGGTGCTAATGAGTATACACTAACTGATATAGAAGATGCTAGTCATGATGATATTGAAGATGTAGATGATGATAATGCCAAACTGCTTGGAAAGGACGAGAAAGATAAGGAAGACATGGTTGATGATACAAAACAACGATCAGAGACCAAGCATGAGGTTAATGAAAATGATGAAACATCAAAACTTTTACCTGGACATGATGAGAAGGTTGACAACTAAATAGCAACATTTTAATCATTTATAGGTTCTTTTTGTTCCACCTTTTTCCTAACAGTTACAGACCAGATGTTGTGGTAGACCAGAGTTAAAAAAATTAATGTATTTTGAAAATTAGTTATATACTTTTATTACATGTTTTTGGTGGTTTATAGAAATATATCAGTGATATAAAACTGGTAATTTCACTGTTTTGAATTTAAGCCCCTTACATTGTTTCAGTGAAATACCAGCGTGCACAGTACTGGGTACCAGCTTAATGACATGACGTCGTAAATGACGTCACGTTATATTATTATTTGGCGCGCTTTTCATTCAGTATTAGGTTTTATATCTTTTTAAAACGTTTCTTTGCATGTAATAAAAAGAAAATTTGTTTAGTTTATTGTAAGATCGAAATATATTTCACCTTGTGAACACCAAAAGTTCATATTTCACTCGTGGCTGTGCCACTCGTGAAATATACCTTTTGGTGCTCACTCGGTGAAATATATTCCGATCTTTCACTGAACTAAACAAATATCCTCTATACATTTTCTATATACTGCATTAACTCGAGACAAAAGTATTATTTATATTTGGATATTTGAATTTCATATTAGGTACACATTAATCATGTTTTTAATAAATGCATTTTTTAAAAATCACTTGAATGATGACTTACATGTTTTCTTTATTGCCTAGTCAGATGTATTTTTAAGTATTTTTCTATTTTTTTAGATTGCCTAAAATTTTTATATCATTTATTTTATTAGAACATACAAGTAGGGCTGGTTTAGTGCTGCAATAAACTGAAGTATTATTGTTTATGTTGGATAGTACTAAACCTACATGTAGTACCTATATATACTAACTTTGGTTATTGAGAACTATCCAAATTATAATCAGACATTTTGATTAAGGACAAGTTTAGAAAAATGTAAAAATGACACAATATATTTATATGCTATAAACATGCTTTTATGCTTATAGTCAGGATCATTTAATTAACATTTTATTTATGCTTTTAGAAAGTTATTTTGAGCTCACATAAATATTTTTGTACTGTTCATGAATGAGTAAAATATAGTGTTACTAGACAATGTTTATTTTGCTAGCGCCGGCATGTACAATTTCCAGATAGTAAGTTATATACATGTATATTAGAATGCATACAGTAAATTAGAATGACTATTTATTAGTAGCAAAATAATGTTTTAATAAACCTGTAAATGAAACAGCATGTATTTTTGTGTATACCTGGTTAAAATAGTTTAAATATTGAACTATGTTTTATCTACAAATACATTTGAGTTATATATACTGTGGCAACTTTTACAATTATATTGAATATTTTTGAAAGGTTTTTAAAGAAAGTAGAAATAAAATCTAAATGTTATATATGATATAAACTGCTTAAATTATAACAGAACATTTGTTGTATTTGGTTACCATAGTAACTGATCACATGACTCAGAATGTTAGTGAAGATAATAACTTGTATATATAACCAGTATAGAGTCTGACCAGCCTATACATCTGTTTATCATGACCAGACTCTTGTACTGTTTGTTCCTCAAATTTAGTATCATACTTTAATGCTTTAAACTGTTCCAAATTCAAAGCATGACAAAAGACATCACAGAAATTTTATAGATGTTACATAATAGCCAGTTTGCCAACTGTTGTAAATAGCTTTACCTCTATATTGTTTATGTTTATACTGAATTCCAAACTGTCATTTGTGTGCCATAGATTACTAACATTTTATGCCTCAACTTGGACCTGTCCGTCTGTACTGTTGTCTGTTGCATGACAAAACTAGACTGTGGAGCGTCTGTGTCCTATGGACACATTTATAGCTTTAAAACAATACCTCCAGCAGTTGTATAAAATCTGACAGGAATGGTGGTTTGCACATTTTGCTCTGTTCATTGCAGAGTTGTTGCCCTTTTGTAAGAGATATGAAGAACATTTGAATATAAGTGATTAGTATATTTGTTATATGCCCATAATGACAACACATTCATAGTGAGTTAGGTTTAAAAAGTCAAAGAAGTGGTAATATGGAACTTTGAATAATTATTTAAATTGACAGTATTTACTTAGTGTATTGCATGGTCTACAATGGACACATATTCAATGAATATTTCAAATATCATTTAAAATGTAAGAAATGTAACAGTATCATTTAAGTATTCTTATAAAAATATGTCTTGGAAAAAAAAATTGATTGAGGTCTTAGTGATTTAGTATGGATAGTTATTATGATGAATAATATTTCTTTTTTCTAGAACACTTTATTATCTGTTATATAAATATATGAAATATCAGATCAAGTGTCTCACACTTCAACACTAGCTAAAATCATGCAATGGTTTATAAATTTGTTCATGGTTTGTTATAATATATAATACTTAATACTATTACAGACCTTCAATTTTTCAACAATTCACTTTAACTTCCTTTTAATGACCCCTATTTAGTGTTATATTCTTAAGAGTACTTTGTTCTATTAACTTTAATTGGTATATATTCTATATAATGCGTCACTCAGATACATGTCTGTTAGCTGTTTAGTTTTTAGTATTTTGTTATCGAGACCCCTTAAAGTTAATTATAAATATTTCCTAATTGAAAGGGGCATAATCCATTCATTACAGATATAGCTGTGTACATGATAGTGTAGCTTTACAGTATCTAGTCAAAATAAGACCAGGTTCCTGAAACAGCCTTTAAAAAACATTGTTATCTTCTCTTTTCTGTTAAAGGAACATTGTTATCTTTTTTTCTTTAACAGAGAAGAAAAGAACATTGTTATCTTTTTCTACTGTGTTAAAGGAACATTGTTATCTCTTTCTTCCCTGTTAAAGGAACATTGTTATCTTTTTCTTCCCTGTTAAAGGAACATTGTTATCTTTTTCTTCCCTGTTAAAGGAACATTGTTATCTTTTTCTTCCCTGTTAAAGGAACATTGTTATCTTTTTCTTCCCTGTTAAAGGAACATTGTTATCTTTTTCTTTGACTTAGTATATGGGGATGGTTGGAGATGGGTTTAAATTGAAATAAGGCAATTTTGCTGAATGGCTTTGAGATAGTCATTTAAAGAAAATATGAAAAATATGTCCCTGGTTCCTGGCAATATTTAATATGGTGTTATATTATTATGGTTCTATATTTTTCTCTGTTTTGTTGTTAGATTGTATGCTTGCTGTTAAGTGATACTGTTGTAGAGAAGTGTATTGAAATGAAAGCATAATGAAAAACAATATTTGACACACATACATTTATATAGATTTTAAGAAAAAGAATATGTGTTACTAGTTAATTTGTTCCTCTGAAATAGTCAGACAAGAAACATGGCAATGCTATGAGTAAAAGGAATTATAAGTGTGGTGCTGTTCTCTCAGCTTTTTTTTTTTTTTTTTTTTTTTTTTTATTGGTTGAAAGTTATTTTTTTAAATCAATGCTTATTTGAATTACTCAAAATTACTGTTTGGTCCTAATTGTTGTTGTGTAAAAATGCAAATCAAACCCGTCAGTAAAAAAAAAGTCACTTCAGATTTATTTGAATTTTAAAATATGACATTGACGGTCAAGGTGATTTAAGATTCAAGAACATACTTCATGTTGTATGATGATGCTGTGCCCAAATGTTAATCATATCCGTGCATTTATGATTTCTTCCTGAATTTATTATGGTTCTTCCTGACTTTATTCTAGATCTTTTTGAATTCATACTGGTTCTTAATTGATTCTGGATCTTCCTGAATTTATTATGGTTCTTCCTGAATTTATTCTGGATCTTTTTGAATTCATACTGGTTCTTAATTGATTCTGAATCTTCCTGAATTTATTATGGTTTTTCCTGAATTAATTCTGGTTCTTTTTAATTTTACTTTAGTTCTTCCTGAATTTAATAAGACACTCAGTAAATTAACTCTTACTATTGCTGTATTTAGTTTGGTTCCTCTTCCAATTATTCTTGTTATTAATAGATTTTTTTATAGTTCTTCGTTCAATCAATGTAACATTTTATTGATTAGTTCAGATTTATAGTTCTTCGTTTAATCAATGTAACATTTTATTGATTAGTTCAGATTCACTCTATTTGTTACTTTAGTTAAGCCTTGATTGTCTAATTCTTCATGAATATAACTTTGCTTCTCTTTTAATTTCCTGGTCCTTTTTAAAATATAGTTTGTTCTGGACTGACTGCCCCTTCCAGGGTAAAATTTCATTTGACAATGTAAATACATGTACATATGTTAATGACAAGTGTTCTAGCTGACAAGAAACAAGCGTTCTGTAAAAGCCTACATAAGTTACGATGTTGTTTTTTAGCTCACCTGTCACAAAGTGACAGGGTGAGCTTTTGTGATCGCTTTTCGTCCGGCGTCCGTCCGTCCGTAAACTTTTGCTTTAAATGACATCTCCTCATAAACCACTGAGCCAATTTCATCCAAACTTCACAGGAATGTTCCTTTGGTGGTCACCTTTAAAAATTGTTCAAAGAATTTAATTCCATGCAGAACTCTGGTTGCCATGGCAACCAAAAGAAAAAACTTAAAATATCTTCTTTTAAAAAACCATAAGAGCTAGAGCTTAGATATTTGGCATGAAACATCTTCTAGTGAGTGTCTACCAAGTTTGTTCAAATAAAAGCCCTGGGGTCAAAATTGGCCCCGCCGGGGGGGGTCATTGAATTTCCCTATATGGATATAGTAAAAACTAAAAAAATCTTCTTTTAAAGAACCCAAAGAGCTAGAGCTTAGATATTTAGCATGAAACATGTTCTAATGGGTGTCTACCAAGTTTGTTCAAATAAAAGCCCTGGGGTCAAAATTGGCCCCGCCCCTGGGGGTCATTGATTTTCCCTATATGCATATAGTAAAAACTTAAAAAATCTTCTTTTAAAGAACCGTAAGAGCTAGAGCTTAGATATTTGGCATGAAACATCTTCTAGTGAATGTCTACCAAGTTTGTTCAAATAAAAGCCCTGGGTGCAAAATTGGCCCCGCCCCAGGGGGTCATTGATTTTCCCTATATGCATATAGTAAAAACTTAAAAATCTTCTTTTAAAGAACACAAAGAGCTAGAGCTAAGATATTAAGCATGAAACATCTTCTAGTGAGTGTCTACCAAGTTTGTTCAAATTAAAGCCCTGGGGTCAAAATTGGCCCCGCCCCAGGGGGTCATTGATTTTCCCTATATGCGTATAGTAAAAACTTAAAAAGCCTTCTTTTAAAGAACCATAAGAGCTAGAGCTTAGATATTTGGCATGAAACATCTTCTAGTGAATGTCTACCAAGTTTGTTCAAATAAAAGCCCTGGGGTCAAAATTGACCCCGCCCCAGGGGGTCATAGATTTTCCCTATATGCATAGTTATAGTAAAAACTTAAAAAAAATCTTCTTTTAAAGAACCCAAAGAGCTAGAGCTAAGATACTTAGCATGAAACATTTTCTAATGAGTGTCTACCAAGTTTGTTCAAATGAAAGCCCTGGGGTCAAAATTGGCCCCGCCCCAGGGGGGTCATTGATTTTCCCTATATGCATATAGTAAAAAACTTAAAAAATCTTCTTTTAAAGAACTCAAAGAGCTAGAGCTAAGATATTTAGCATGAAACATGTTCTAATGGGTGTCTACCAAGTATGTTCAAATAAAAGCCCTGGGGTCAAAACTGGCCCCGCCCGGGGGGGCGGGGGGTCATTGATTTTCCTTATATGTGTATAGCAAAAACTTAAAAATCTTCTTTGGAAAACCCCAAATAGCTAGAGTTTAGATATTAAGCATGAAACATCTTTAAGTAAATATCTACAAAGTTTGTTAAAATAACTGCCGGGGGGTCAAAACTGGCCCTGCCCCAGGGGTGTCATTGTTTTTAACTATATGTGTATAGTAAAAACTTTAAAAATCTTTTTTTAAAAAAGCCAATGAGCTAGAACTTAGATGTTTAGCATGAAACATCTTCTTATGGGGTGTCTACCAAGTCTGTTCAAATAAACAAATAAAAGCCCTTGGGTAAAAATTGGCCCGGGGGTGGCGGAGCCTATACACAGATGAGCGACCTCAGGGCCATCATGGCCCTCTTGTTATTTTTTTTTTAATGTTTTGTAGGATTGTTGACCTTTCTGTTAAAAAAAAAAAAATGTTAAGAATTTGCATCTGTAGAATTTTCTTGTAATTGGTTGTTTCTTTTTATTTGTTTTACCAAACTATATTGTATTTACTCGATTCATGACTGCAATAATAATATTTTTCTAGTTTTAATATATGTATTTCTCTCGCAGTTGTTTTCTAAATTACACTTTTTATTAATATGCTAATGGGCATTGTAGTCAGTATTCTTTTGTACAATGTAATTAAAATGTTGTTCTTAAACATTTTCATGTCTAAGAAATATTTTATCATATAATTATGTTCTCATGTAAACAACTTATGAATGTTCTTGTTGGTAAAGACTTTTGATGTTTTTACCATTTTTTTTTAATACGTAAATCTTAGGATTTTAAAATGTCTTGCCATTTATAGAGATATTTTGATATTGCAAAATTTTAGACATTTTCTTATTTTTATGATATTTAAATGATATTCAGAAATACATTTGAAGAAGAATCCTTTTGATTTTAATTTTTATATTTCTTAGTTATATGACTGTGAATATGTATTTAGGATTGTGTAATTTTTGAAGGATAAATGTTGACAGTTCATTAAAGTGCTCCAGAGAATTATCTTCAAATCACCATCACAATCTTTATTAATATCAGCATCCAAATAATGTTACTCTTTAAGTAAAACATATGGTCTAACTTTTAGTCAGATTTATCTCTAATACATGCCTTGTTTGAAATTTCTAACTACTAAGTGCTTGCAGTGTTTATTATTAAGACATGCTGATGTCACCACTATGATACAGTCAGATCAGCTTGCATGCCAATACTATATTTTAAATTGCTGCTTGATTTCATTATTAACATACTGAAATCACTAAACCAACCAAAGGACTGGCATAATTTCAAATACTAGTAGTACAAGCCGGTTACAAAAATTCAAGGGAAGTAAGTGTAAATTTTTTAAAGAATGTTGAAATTTAGATAATGAAATGTTAAGTTATATGAAATACTAGTAACAATTGTTGCTTTAAATTATACAAGTTGTTTTTGTGTTATTTGTAGTTGGTTTACTCCCCCAAAGTTTTATACATTGTATGTTAGATAAGATTGAAAATTTCTTAGAAAACCTAAATTTCCTCATATGAAAACATTTAATTTTAACGTTAGAACAAAAACTGTTACTACATAACATATCTATTTACTGGTCAAATAATCAGTGCCTCTGTATCTTCATATTTCAAATTACAGAAGAAAAAAATGTGTTTTTGTTCACAGGCACTAGACACAATTATTTTACCCATATACACTCATAATACTATATATAAAGAATTCTTTATATATAGTATTATGAGCATTTATGGGTAAAATAATTGTGTCTAGTGCCTGTATTTTTGTTATGATGTTTTGTAATGGTTAAGATTTTGTTTGTGGTATAGGTATTGTTAATTTTTGTGATTAAAGATGATAAAAAAACTGTGATTAATGTATTGGTGAAACAATTGTTTTTGATTTTATGGGAAACATTGCCAATGATATTCATAATAAAAGTTTTAATGTTGTAGGTAGTGTTTCAGTTATATTTTGATCCCCCGAGGGGAAATTACTGGCGCAGTATACTGGGCAGATTGTTAGGTACTTGACTGACACGCCTTACATTAATGCACTATCCTATCATGATCTTGACCTTTTGGTTGCTGAATTTGCTTTTGTGCACCACATGTTGTCTTAAAGCAGCATGCCTCCAGATTCATGCTAGATTTTATGAAAATTTGAAATAAGTGTTTAAATGTTAAATGTTGTGAAGTGAATAAAATGGTTGTGAAGTGAACAAAGAAAATTGCACTTATTGCAAATAGCACTTATAATCCTCAAAAAATAGCAAAAAGAGGTTCAAATAAGAACAAGAGGGCCATGATGGCCCTGAAATTGCTCACCTGTATATAGGCCCCTGGGGAGGGGCCAATTTTAACCCAAGGGTTTTTATTTGAACAATTTTGGTAGACACCCATTGGAAGATGTTTCATGAGAAATATCTAAGCTCTAGCGCTTTAGAGATTTTAAAAGAAGTTTTTTTAAGTTTTTACTATACACATATAGGGAAAAACAATGATTCCCCCCCCCTGTGGGCAGGGTCAATTTTGACCCAAGAGCTTTTATTTAAACAACCTTTGTACACACTCACTAGAAGATATTTCATGTTTGGTATCTAAACTTTAGCTCTTTGGGTTTTTAAAAGAAGTTTTTTTCAGTTTTTACTATACACATAAGGAAAATAAGGACCCCCAGGGCGGCCAATTTTTACCCAAGGGCCCTTAATTGAACAAACTTGGTAGACACCCATTAGAAAATGTTTCATGATAAATACCTTAGCTCTAGCTCTTTGGGTCTTTTAAAAGAAGATTTTTAAGTTTTTACTATATACATAAAGGGTAAAACAATGACCCCCTTGGGCGGGGCCAATTTTGACCCTAGGGCTTTTATTTGAACAAACTTGGTAGACACCCACTAAAAGATGTTTCATGCTTAATACCTAAGCTCTAGATAGTTGGGTTTTTTTAAAAGAAGAATTTTTAAGTTTTCACTATATACATATAGGGAAAACAATGACCCCCATTTTGACCCAAGGGCTTTTATTTGAAGATTTTTTTAAAAGTTTTTATGATATATAATGAGCCCCTGGGGCGGGCCAATTTTGACCGTAGGGCTTTTATTTGAACTTTGTAGTAACCCACTAGAAGATGTTTAATGCTTAATATCTAAGCTCTAGATATTTTTTTTACAAGAGCTATCACCCAAGTGACGAATGCCCCAGAAAAGGTCTCTTTTAGCATGCAGGTATTATGAAAAGAAAAGAGAATGAAAGTAACTAATTGCTGAATATTGTTCCTTGTACATGTACCTGTAATCTCTAATTTTGATAGCATGAACCTTCAAAATATAAGTGTGACCTTGACCTTTGAAGAAGGGACATGGTTCCTGGACGCGACAAAATGTTGTGATGAGATAAACATTTGTGCCAAATTATTTCAAAATCCCTCAATGCATGACAAAGTTACAGTCTGGACATGATTGTTGTGTAAGTGGGGACGGACAGACGGACATGAGCCTTAGATACGACACATTGTCTTGATGTGTTAGACATTTGTGCCAAGTTATTTTAAAATCCTTCCATGCATGACAAAGTTACAGTCCGGAGATGAATGTGTATCTTCAAACTCTTCTCTCGAGAGAATGAGTACCTTTAAACTATAAGTGTGACCTTGGCCTTGAAGGTAGGGACATGGGTCTTTGTCGCAACATGTCGTCTTGATGTGGTAGACAATTATGCCTAGTTATTTTAAAATCCTTTGATGCATGATAAAGGTACAGCCTGGACTCGAATCTGTGTACCTATAAACTCTAATTGTGATAAAGTGAACTTCAAAATGTTAGTGTGACCTTGACCTTTGAGGTAGAGATGAGATTATTGAATGCAACACATCGTCTTGATGTTGTAGACATTTATGCTAAGTTATTTTAAAATCCTTTCATGCTTGACAAAGTTACAGCCCAGACACGATTATGTGAACCTATTAATTCTATTTGTGATAATGTGAAACTTCAAAATGTCAGTGTGACCTTGACCTTTGAGGTAGAGACTTAATTCTTAGACGAGACACATCCTCTTGATGTGGTAGACATTTGTGCTAAGTATTTTCAGAATCCCTCAATGTATGACAAAGTTATAGTCCGGAAAGGAATGAAGTGGGACAGACGGACGGACAGACAGACCGATTATATTATGCCTCCCTTTGGGGGCATAAAAAAGATTTTTTAAGTTTAATGGTTGCTATACAGAGGTTGTAATGTACTTACAATTAATATATACTTAATGTCCTATTCATTTTTATATAAAAACTATTTTTTCTGCAGCAGTACAACATTTGAAAGAACATATATAATACACAATTTAACTACAGGAAAAATGTGTACATTCAATATCTCCTGTTGTGTTAAGAGGATATTGAATGAGGGTAAGTTCAATACTGAATTTATTGCAAGAGTTGAATAAAATTATATTATGCGAGCATAATATTGTTTTATTCGACAAGTTCAATAAACTCTGTTATGAAATTGCACAAATCTAATATTCTATTTATCACATACCCCCAAAAAGTCACCGCAGTTTTCACTATGTTTGTACAGTAATGACATCACATCAAAATATACGGTTGTGCAATACCATTTTTACGTTATGAATGTGATATTTAACAATCTGATAATATGCCCATTCAATTTTGTTATCGTTCTAATGAAATATTTACTGGAAACAGAAATAAATATAAACAAGAGGGCCATGATGGCCCTGAGGTCGCTCACCTGTATATAGGCCCCCCCAACCCCCCCCCCCCCAAACGTTGCAGGGCCAATTTAACCAAAGGGCTTTTATTTGCACAAACTTGGTAGACACCCATAAGAAGATGTTTCATGCTAAACATCTAAGCTCTAGCTCATTGGGCTATTTAAAAGAAGATTTTTTTTAAGTTTTTACTATACACATATAGTTAAAAACAATGACACCCCTGGGGCCGGGCCAGTTATGACCCCAGGGTTTTTATTTGAACAAACTTTGTAGACACTTACTAGAATATGTTTCATGCCTAATATCTAAACTCTAGCTATTTGGGTTTTTTCAAAGAAGATTTTAAGTTTTTGCTATACACATATAAGGAAAATCAATGACCCCGGGGCGGGGCCAATTTTGACCCAAGGTCTTTTATTTGTACAAACTTTGTAGACACTCACTAAAAGATGTTTCATGCTTAATATCTTAACTCTAGCTATTTGGGTTTTTTCAAAAAAGATTTTTTAAGTTTTTGCTATACACATACAAGGAAAATCAATGACCCCCGGGGCGGGGCCAATTTTGACCCCAGGGCTTTTATTTGAACAAACTTGGTAGACACCTATTAGAACATGTTTGATGCTAAATATCTTAACCATAGCTCTTTGAGTTCTTTAAAAGAAGATTTTTTAAGTTTTTACTATATGCATATATAGGGAAAATCAATGACCCCCGGGGCGGGGTCAATTTTGACCCCAGGGCTTTTATTTGAACAAACTTGGTAGACACTTATTAGAACATGTTTCATGCTAAATATCTTAGCTCTAACTCTTTTGGTTCTTTAAAAGAAGATTTTTTAAGTTTTTACTATATGCATATATAGGGAAAATCAATGACCCCCCGGGGCGGGGTCAATTTTGACCCCAGGGCTTTTATTTGAACAAACTTGGTAGACACTTATTAGAACATGTTTCATGCTCAATATCTTAGCCATAGCTCTTTCAGTTCTTTAAAAGAAGATTTTTTAAGTTTTTACTATATGCATATAGGGAAAATCAATGACCCCCCGGGGCGGGGCCAATTTTGACCCCAGGGCTTTTATTTGAACAAACTTGGTAGACACTCACTAGAAAATGTTTCATGCCAAATATCTAAGCTCTAGCTCTTATGGTTTTTTAAAAGAAGATATTTAAAGTTTTTTCTTTCGGTTGCCATGGCAACCAGAGTTCTGCATGGAATTAAATTCTTTGAACAATTTTTAAAGGTGACCACCAAAGGAACATTCCTGTGAAGTTTGGGTGAAATTGCCCTTGTGGTTTATGAGGAGATGTCATTTAAAGTAAAAGTTTACGGACGACGGACGACGGACGGACGACGGACGCCGGACGAAAAGCGATCACAAAAGCTCACCCTGTCACTTTGTGACAGGTGAGCTAAAAATAACAAGCAATTATCAATTTGATAGTATTGCAAGTAATATTAAAGTCCCCTACCGGAAAGAACTCAAGCAACATTTTGAAGGGTCATGGCCATTCAATTTAGCCATTGTGGTAAACATGAATCAACTTCAATCTTTGGAGTTTTTTGTTTTAATCTGCATCATGGTAATGTGTTAAGTTTCCATGACTTATGAGGAAATTATGTTTATACAAATTTTTTCAGGATGAATATGTATAACTAATGTGCCAACTTTTCTCTATTTAAATTAAATTTGTTCAAAAAGTTTCAAGTTCTTTAATTATCATCTAATGAACAGTGTTTTTGGATGGCCAGATAGACTGACTGACAGAATGAGGGCAATTTTTTTTAATATCCCTGGTTTGTAACCAGAATATAACACTTAAGAAAAAGCAAAATGCTTACACTAAAGAGGATATAAGTTAATTGAAATAAAGATGCTAGACTAGTGAACATTATCATACATGATATGAGTAGTGACAAACAACAATTATCTCAAGTAGATACCATATATAGAATCAAAGATGAAAAGTGAAAAATATAACAATTTTCAAATATATAAAAGTAAAGTTTATTTCTTGTAACATAGTACTCCGTCCCAAAATACAACATGACATTGCAATGGAAAATACAATATACCATTTAAAGTAATAAAGAAGAAAATAAAAAATAAAAATCTAACAATTTTCAAACAAATTCCAATTTCAATATGAAACTTTAAGGCTGATAATATAAAGGTGCTAGAATAATGCACCTATGAAGTGGGTAATGATAAAACATATATTCAAAGTTTAAAGTATATATGCTAAGAAATAAAGAAGTTGATAAAGAACATTTTTTTAATGAAAATTGTAAGTTCAAGGGGGGTAAATCTAATAAATTTGGTACTAGATTTGTGAGCCTTGACATGCATAATCTCTGTATGGTCATGATGTCATCTTTTCATATTTTAAGTTTCATAAAAATATTTTCAGTACTTTTGAGTAATCAAAAATTTTGTTATATTTGCCATATTTTAAGTCTATTTGTTGCCATAGCAACCAAATTTTTCAACATAGGAAGAAAAGAACATCTTCATAATTTCCAGACTGCCATTTACCCATATTTCAAGCATCATTAAAGTATTTTCATTACTTTTTGCATCACCTTGGTGGACAGATGGACATGCAGAAGGACAGAGGGTATACCCAAGTCACCTCTGGTTAAACCGATAAGGGAATAAAAACAATATTTATGTTTCAAATAAACTTAAAATTACAATGCAAAAATGATGAATTTTTAAAAATGTGTTAAAAACACCTAACATTTAAAACTTTTAACACTCAGCCCATTTTCTCAATCCATCAAAATGTTTCATTTTTGTAATTGCCCCATTTTGCTTATGTTACTGCTGCCCTGTGGTAATTTGACACAAAGAGGGTGACCTAATGTCAAGAACGTAATAAAATAATGAATATCTAATTAATCTTTTATAAAAACTGCTCAAGTTGATGGTCTTTACCAATCATAAACAATGTTTTAATTGGTTCTTTTTTAGCAATTTTTGCAACACTTCAAGCAACATGCTCCTCTACCCGTTCCCCACACGGCACTGCCCAGCACACAACTCTGTATCAATCAGTTGCCATATATATACAATTTTTAATGTCACAGTATCAATTCAAATGGAGATCCTCTATCAAATATTTAACAACTTGTTCAGCAAGCATCAGTCCTGTAAAATATAATATATGATTTATAATTCATAGTGAAAACCATCTTTGGAAGAAACAGTTCAAGTTTTTTCAAATCTTTGTCACTAAAGTTATTTTGCTACTTATAGCATTACACAAATATTAATATATCAATCAGCTTATCATAAAACAGAGAAGAAAAAGAATATGTTCTTTTTTCAAAGGACATATAAATCATACCATAAATGTATTATCAATATTCATATTTATTCAAAAGAAATTATTATAAGAATTTTCTTTATTAATATTCTTAGTTTAAGAAAGACTAAGAAACAGGACAGCATTTCTTAACACACAAAAAATGTACAATATAAATATATGTTGAAGGAACTCCAAAAGCCTAAAAAGATAAGCAATGAATATCATTTCTTACATAGATGGCCTTATAGGTCCTTAAAACAGAAAGATATGCAAAAAATAATTATTAAATAACTCCAAAATATATTGAAAATTGTATTTTATGTGATATTCATACATGTATCCTAATTTGAGTGAAAAATGTTGTAACGCTTTTCAGTTTTGGGTAATTTGTTGAAATTGGGAAGAAAAAAGTGAGCAAATAATCTGAAATTTTGCACAAAAGTTAATGGAATAAACAAACATCAAATGAAACATCTATCTTGAAAATTATTTCCTGTCCCATCATGTCAAAAAATCTTAGTGGAGTCCCTTTAAGAATGCTTGATCAATAAATAAAATGGTGGCCTCTGTGCAAATCAAATCTAAGATGGTAAAATATTTAAGGGTTATTTTTTGCCACATCATCATAAATACCATCTGAATAAACACAATGATGCATTTAAAATCCATTGATTGACAATAACTTAGGATAAAACACTTTTTTAAGAGCATTTTTAGTGTGGGGGAGACTTTAAAATGACACAAAGTTTGTGTAGTTCAACTTGTGTCATGCTTTCACACATGCTTTCTATTCCATGAGCAGGGAGTTCCCCAGGATTTTATTTAAAGTGCTATACATTTGTAATATGTGATGGGGTGAGAGGGGAATGCGCCGAAAAAAAAATTCATTTGAAGGTTCAATGCTGTTACCAGACTGTTATTAATTAAAACAAAAAATTATCTTTTCACTGTATAAATAATTATTTGTATCATTTCTTCATCAGTTAGTAGTTTTTTATTTGAAATTCCTTAAGGTAGTCTTACTGTAAATTTCTTTACCACCAAAAAAATTCTACCATCGGCCAAATTACTGTAGTGAATCGGTTATTTCCTATTATAAGAGTGAAAAATAAACAAAACATGATAAGGTAAGCAGACGCTGTTTGTTAAAATCACACAAAAAATCTATTTTCTATCAAATTCAAGTGTGTTTCTTTATTAACTCTCACATTGTTTCCATTTTCAGTGCCCAAAATGCTCTATGTAGGAATTTCAAATTTTAATGGATTTTTGGCGATTTGAAGGTCTCAGTGAAATGCTTTCCTGCCAAAAACATTATAACATAGGCCAATATTGTAGCAAATCTGGTATAGTTTTTTTTTTTTGGGCATAAGAGAAATGTCATGTGAGAAACATTTTTAAAAGCCGTTACAGGATAGGAAATATAAGCCGCAATGATGACTGCAGTCCCATTCCAAGGTTCCTTAAAATAGAATATACATGAAAAAGAAATAATTATAAAATATTTTACTTTTAGGCTCTAAAACCGAGCCCTGCTTAATATTTTACTTATATCTTTTTAAAATGTTTTTTGCAAACCTAAATCCCTGTAAAATACCGAGAATTTCTGCTCTTAAAGGGAGGATTTTCTATCCTTAAAGCAGCTTGCCTCCAGATTTATGCCAATTTCCATGAAAATGTATTTCAAAGTAAAATATTATTAAGTGAACAAAGAGTGCAGACACTCACAATTCATGTAAATTACCAAAAAAAGGTTAAAATATGCAAAAATAGCTCGTAATGCTGCAATGTAAGAAAAACAAAAGAAATATGGTGATAATAACAATGAAATCACTCCTTAATTGCACACATGTAAATTATTACATGAATCTCGATTCTTTTCCTTTTCTAAAAATTGTACTACAACCTTGATTGTCCTGAAATAATTTGACTCATTTGGAGGCATGTAGCTTTAAATACTAATTCAAGAGTAAGAAAAAATGCTGATATATATAATTTTCAATATCATTTATAAGAATATAATGTGTCATAATTGATTCCAATTCCAAGATGTTCATGAAAAAGATAACATGTACGCAAAGATTATTTTTACACTACAAATTTTAGCCTTGTTATTAAATTCACTCACAGAAAAGATGGTTTAAATATGATGGCATTATGTCAAAATACAACTATAATCTAGCTGTCCTTGAAATGAATATAGATCCATCTTTACTGGTAACATTTTCATTTGTAATTAAAGGGACTCCGACTTGATAGGACAAAATTGTTTTTCTCAAAATTTTTGTATAACTAGATGTGTCACTCCATTTCCAGAAATAATTAATTTTATTGTGCAAAATGGTCCCAAAAATGAAAACTGTTTTCACTCAAATCAGGCAAAAATCGCATAAAAAATTGATTATCAATTTAATACTGTGTGTTTTTTATATCATCTATTGTTTGGTTTCAAATTTAAGAGTACCAGTTGATGTAAGAAAGAATTTCATAAGTGAGTCATGTCATGACAAAACCAACATAATGGCTTTGCGACCAGCACGGATCCAGACCAGCCTGCACATCCGCGCAGTCTGATCAGGATCCATGCTGTTCGCATACAAACTCTATAACAAGTAGAGAAACCGATAGCGAACAGCATGGATCCTGATCAGACTGCGCGGATGCGCAGGCTGGTCTAGATCCATGCTGGTCGCAGACGCATTATGTTGGTTTTGTCGTGACGCGGCTCAATTTATTATTTAAGGCTATTGGACCTTAGTGGATTTTCTTTAAGGTTAATCATCATTTATATATGGCTGATAGTGAACAAAATATATTGCTTATTTGAACCATTTAAAGTAAAACCTGGAACTTCGGTGCCAAATTTGTATTATCTTTCTGGATTTAACTTTAAGGTAGTCATACTGTAATGCTTCCTTGCCCAAATTCTTTTACATTGGCCAATATCGTAATAAATTGGTCATTTCAGGAATGAGATTTTTTCACAGTCTTTGGTATTCAATAATTTTTTAACCAGAATTAAGTACATACCGGTAGTGAAGGATGAGTGATTGTTTATAATCTATTGCAAAAGAGTTTGAGAAAATAAAGTTCCGTATTGACAAATGTTAGAATTGTTTTGGTGGGAAAGCATTACCTTAAGACGACAATAACATGTCTTGGTCACATCTTGGAGGTTGATCACCTTTAGGAGTTTTCCTGGATAACTAACCAGTTTCTCAACAAACGACCCGACTACTAACCTCAAATGATTTCAGAATCAACAGTGAGAGACAATTAAATAACCAGTTGGCACAGTATCTGAGATCAACAGACTTTACTCCGGAATAAAAGAATTATTTTGGGTTTTTCCAAGCTAATGAGGGGGTACATTTGCCGAGTTCCAAATAACAACATCATGATGAAATTATGCCATGTCAGAGGATTGAACCAGAGTGGATTATGAAAATGATGCTCTCCCTAATGAGCTAGGCAAGCAGACGGACTTGGTTTCAACAGAAAAAACATGGTCATGAACATTTGTGGTCGAATTTATTTATATGCATTTTCAAATGAAATGATTTTGGTGTTTATGTTGATACACATCAAAATTTGTTACAGAAAAACATGTTCAATATTGTTGGCAAAATGATTTGTTTTTAATTTTGCTTACATAATAAACTTGTCTATCTTAAGAGAATCGAATAAATTCACAGCTTTTCCATGCTGACATATTACATTTGACACTTCAATAACCATGGTCAGATCTACAAATGTAAAAAGAACATAATTATCACAACTTGGTTGTTAATATTTTATCAGAGGCTCACTCTTCACATAATGAACACGTTGGGCAAAATGTTAATAGTGTTTAAAATGTAATAAACAATCACAAATACAAGACTATTTTCTCCCCCTCTGCTTTTACCATGGCTTGGGACATGCTAGTTAGTTAAAACTGCACACATCTGTGTATTTTTTAATTTTTTAATTAAAAATTATTCTATTTTCAATTCGAGTCAAAATTTGCTTTTTTATGGCAAATTAATAGTATTGATTTACTAATTTTACCCCAATATTAATTAAATATTACACACTGTTGATAAATAAAAACTAAGACATTAAAGGAAACATTGTCTTAATTCTGACTTTTGTAAGTTTTCTAAAGAACATTAAATCTAAATATTTTACTAAATCATTTAGACATATAATAAAAATATTACACGTTGAAACAATATAAATCTGTGAGTGTGCTGTTTTAAAACTAGGCAGCATTGGGAGAAGTGTTGAGATTGTCAAAACCTTGAAGCTCTGAAATGTTGAATGGATTTAAGTCAGTCACTGTACGTTGTAGGGTTTGGTCACAGTAAGTCGTAGGATTCAGTATCTATTCTAGAAATTCAAAGGTACGGGTGAATTTCCCCCCTCATTAAAAAATAGGTTGTTCAAAAACAAGGGGTGCCAGTAAAAAGTAATTGTGTAAAAGAATTCAATGTTGTTTTTATCAATTTATATTTTCTTAAAAAATAAAAAGGTAGCTAGATTGGGTTTTTATTCGTACAAACAAATCAGCGACTGCTCATCTAGAATATGTCTGCAGCTATTTTTATCATATTACACATTATTATTAATATTGAGTAATGAGTAAGGGTTAATGTTTATGTGTTAAGGTTTAGAGTTAGGATTATTGAACATAACTTTTGCTGCAAATAGATTCTAAAAGTGCCGTCACAAACTTTATAGAAAGGAGTTGTCAACAAAAAGTATTGATTTAATTTAGCAAACTCCTCCCAATGATTACCTCCCTTGGCAGATTGTAATCACTATACTAACAAGGGGAGATCACTGTGAAGGAGATTGTTTATTTAGTTCACAATTACCTCCCTTTGGCTTCCCCGTGTTCATGTAAACAAAATAAGTTGTCTAGACGTTTATGCTTTTTGAGAGAACTGATGAATTTGGATGCAGAATTTCACACATGGGTTTCCAAAATGTGCGCAATCTTTGAAAAAATAGTGTGAATCTCGCATTAACAAGTCCTAGAATAGAAACTGAGGGGTAAGTCACAAGTACACATCTCCCACCATTCAACTGCCGCCAAAGAGCTTCAATAAATGCCTAATGTCTCTATCTGACCAATAACCCGAAAAATGTTTTGGTCTAAGGTTGCATAGGCCTAGTAGTAAAAGTAAATTAGTAAAAAGCTTCCCCCATCTATAACTATAGGGAAAGCCACGACTGGTTCGTAAAGTCTTGTAAATTGGTCAATGTCATGGTCAATGCCATGATAAAAGCTAGTAAGATCAAATGTTTTGATGGATAGGTTTGTCACAACTGGTATATGTCAATGACCAATGGTCATTACCTACATAATCTTTTCTGGTCAATAAGTGAGGAAAACTTTGTATAGAAAAGAAAGTTTTGTTAAAGATCTAGATAAAGTTAGATGAGAATAAAGTAGAAAATATGTCATATATGCACTTCCCCTTCATGGCAGAACTATGATGGGGAGGTACAAACAAACAACAATCATGTATGCCAGGAGACCTGAAATTGACTTTCTACAGAATGGTTTGATCTGTCTAGAAAGTCAATTTCTTTCTTATCTTTTTCATCTACATTTTCTCGATTTTCTTTTATATTCATTCGCTTTTCACATATGATGAACTATTTTTGCTTTTAAATTATATTTCATTCAACTCTCCTCTAGTTCTTTTCATTTCATTCAACTCTCCTTCTAGTTCTTTCATTTCATTTCAACTCTCCTCTAGTTCTTTTCATTTCATTCAACTCTCCTCTAGTTCTTTTCATTTCATTCAACTCTCCTCTAGTTCTTTTCATTATTCATTCAACTCTTCTAGTTCTTTTCATTTCCTTGACTCAATTATTCAATTGTTTCCATTCAAATTTCCATGTATTCTCTCCCTTTCCATTTTTTTCATTCATTTTTCACTTTCAAATTTCCATTGTTTTTCAAAAAATTGTCTATTTCTGACCTCGTGCAGTTCCTCCATATCTTTCCTATTTCAAACAACGCTTTCAATTTTTCACTACACTGACTTTTCATGTCCTAATTCATATTCTCAAAACTACACAATGTTTTTCATTCTCATTTCTTACAGGCAATTCACTATATCTTTTTCTATTCATTTCACTAACCACAACATATTATTCATAATGAGATTTATTTATGTCCCTCCCGCCACAATAAATACATTATTTTACCTATTCAATATTTTACCTCTGTTCTGCACTTGCCTCGTCTTTTCACAATGCTGAGCAACTAAAAACATTGCAATTCTTACTGCCTTGTCTCTCGTCTTTGATAACATGATGGAAAATATATCTAAGTACTTATTTTTTAAAAGAGAAATGCTAGTTATCATACATTATTACATTCCTTACAACTAATATATTCAAATAAATTATTTTAACTGATAAATAATAATGATAATTTGCTAAATTCTTTACTTTTTTAAAGTTTAATGAAATAACTATGAAAGGTCGGTGGTTCTTGGGTCTACATGAAACAAACTTAATACATTTGTAAATCAATGAAACTTTCTTACTAAAATGGAATAAATTGTCCCGTCAGATCAACACACACACACAACACTACACCATTTTCCGATGAACCATCAGATCTCCTACAAGAAAAAATACAGAAGAAATTTGTAAATATCAGTATGATTTAATACAATGAATAATGACAACTACAGTATTAACTTCCAGGACGAGAAAGAAGAAATAAAAACAATCTCAAATATTTAACTAACTGTTTTTTGTTGATAGTTCAGGTCTAAAAGTACTTCGAAGTGGGCATAATTAGACAAATTATCAAAATAGCCATCCGGTTTAGCTTCCAATAGGCAGTGTTGACTAACAATCAGGCCCTGGGGTTATAAAAACTTTTTTCTGAGTACCATCTCAAATCTCAGGATTCTCATTGGTCAGTGTACATTCTGCGGGAGTTTCTGACCAATCTGAAACCTGAGATTTGAGTTTTTGAGCTTAAAGGATTTCTTATGTAACCTTGGAACCCTTGGGTGACATGACTTCGATTCTCTGACAATGCAAGTTCACTTTCAATGGTGAGTGATCATCAAGTTCTTCCTATGGTCATTCACATTGAACCCCTGCTTGGCATTAACAGAAGTTATCAGTTCCTTGTGAAAAATCAGGCAATCAGTACTGGTAAACATGCATGACAGCAACATGCAGTGGCCGAATTGAGCTCTGTAAATTTTATGTGGCACATTGCCTTGAACTGGAGTTAAAACTACCAACCACCAATTTTTATCAAAATAACAAGACCAGCATGCTCCGCTTTAAAACGAAAGAAGAAAGGGGGCAGAATTACTTGTCCTTGATAGCAGGCAAGGATTTCAAGTTTATAGCAAATGGTGTGATGCTTTTGTTTGTAAAATATAAAGAAACTATTTTAAATTTTTTAAAGGGAGACAATTAAGCAAAGCCTAGTCTAGATTATCTGTCCTTCCAAAAAATGCATTTAATTTTGATTTCGAGCATTTTTTTTAAGTGAAAATTATTAATTATATTGATAAGGCTTATTGGATATGAATCTTAACAAAAAAAGCACTGAACGAGATAATTTTGTTTCAAAAAAGAGGCAAAAAATTTGATAGCAAATGGCCAGTAGCATGTTATTTTTCTATAAAAATCATATGAGGCCGTGTTCATTGACCAAAAAACCAACGTTAATGCGTTTGCGACCAGCATGGATTCCCAAGACCAGCCTGCGCATCCGCGCAGTCTGATCAGGGATCCATGCTGTTCACTAACAGGGTTTCTTTATTTGTTTATAGAGTCTTGGTAAGCGAACGCATGGATCCTGATTCAGACTGCGGAGATGCACAGGTGGTTCTGGACCCATTGGGTCGCAAACCCATTATGTTTGGGTTTTGTCATGACGCGGTCATATTGCATTTCTACTTTGCCATTGTGTAACTGTGACAAAAATAGAAGCTTTCATCGAATTAGAGATGATATAGCAAAGTAGGCTTATTGTTAATTAATTTTTTTTAGATCAAAATCGATTCCATTTTTAAAAAATAAATTTAATTTTAAATTAATTTGGAAAAGGAAATGGGAAATTTAACTTAGGGAGGGAATCAACTGTTTCCACAAATTTATGAAAATTCACCCAAAGCATTAAAAAGGGAAGTGGCCATTATTCCCAACACTAAGGCGTTTCTTACATTTAATAGAATATTATTTTCTTAATTTTACCCTTTAATAAAATTATATATTTTGTGTATGGCACATTTCCAGTTTTGATGAAGGTCTAAAATAAAATATTGTTCCCCCTCCCACAATATACCCACCAAAATTACAGTTACCAAAAAAAAATTTAATTGCCCAGCAATTTTTTTTTTTACAGAGGGTGCCCCAACAAGTGTGTCACATCTTTATTTTGTCTCCTGTTTTTATAATTGTAAAATGATAAAGTTTGGATATATGTTGAATTAAGACGAATTATTTCGATAGCAAATAATTGATTTTATTTTTGCGCACGAAGTTCACGTGATTTGTATACAGCCTTGATTTTGGCGGGTAAATTTTTGCGGATTACCTCGGTTACGCTATATATCACCGACACCATCCGTTTCCGTCAGCATTGTTCTTGAGAACTTGTGCTGTAAACATCGCTTGATAAAATCAGTTTCAATCACAATTTATATTGCGCATCATGCTCCTAAACGCAGAGGAGGAAAAGGAAGCAAGACCTTCTGATGAGGGAGAGTGGTTGTGAATCTCGGCTTTTACAGCCTGATCCAGGTAACCTTTTTCTTCACCTTCACGTCGTTCCGTTCTAATGTAATAGATTTTGAAGAAATTAATAAGAGGTTTCGGGTATATTGCCCGCTTTTCAGATGATTCGGCTAATTCAAGTAAATGTTATTGTTAGCCAGCAAAATATTAATGAGGGGTGTGGTGGTGTTTTTCAACAAACAAACCAAAGTCAATTGTCAGAAACAGGATCGTGCGCAGGTAGTTGCTAATCCCCCACTGTGCGCCACGTCACGCTCTTGCACAATACAATTTTAAACCCGCATTCCAGTTCTTAATACACGAGCGTGTTACTGAATGTGTTCAATCTTAGCAGACGACGATATCGCTGCGCACGTGCCGCCCGCTCTCAAACAGCAGATAGCACGTGGCGAGTATGTAAATTTAGCCCTGTTGTTAAAAGGCTCGATTGAGTTGTCCGATATCTATGATAAAGGTAGCACACTTCGTTTGTCAGCAGACGGGAAAAAATTGAAACGCAGGCGAGGCCGTGTAAAAGATAAGATATACACCATTGAAAAATGGACCGATGCCTTCATCGTGTTACGCTTCGATTTTACACTGCTTCTAACCTCAATAAAATATACGAGATTTTTTTTACATGTGGGTTATAAGGGAATGCTGCGGGCCAGGCAAGGCGACTTGCATGGCGAGAATATTGATGAGCAATTTCGTTTGAGGCAAGCATTGAAACCCTCATCGTGGGCACGTATTAATAATGGACCTCATGGTGGAGATGTGTCCAAACTAGGGCCCGAATTCGCCTTTCCCAGTTGGGACAATAACACGAGCCACCTTCGTGCTCCATCATTGTAATCAATTTTCAATGAGGGCAGGATGGTAATTGGCCAATGTGTAAATTCCCTCACATATGCTCGAAGTGTTACGCTTTTCACGCCGCCGTGATTTTGTCCGAGTTTATGCAACGTCAAGAATTCTCGGTAATTATACTAAAAATTTTCGGGGGAAGGAATTTCCGATTCTCAAAATTCAGAAGAGGCGAAATTGTTTCCCGTGGGTAATGCCAGGGGCTCATTCCAAAAAATAAAAAATATCAAAGATGCAGGAAAATCTAGATTTAATTAAGATCTGCGTTTACCCCCGATAAATTTGAGTGCTCTTCGCCGTTTGGTAACGGGATTATAAGCATAAGGATGCTAAAGTTTTTATTAAACGGTTTCTTTATGGTTTAATATGCATTATTCGGGCCGAGATTAGGCAGGGATGTAAGAATTTACGCTCGGCTTTATCCAATCCTAATGTAGTACAAGCCAAAAATTAATAAAAGAAATAAACGCCCGTCGTATGGCCGGCCTTTTGTTAGATAAAACCAATGCAAATTTAATCGTTTCACCTATAGGCTTAGTTCCGAAGAAAATTAAAAGGGGAGTTCGACTTATACACCATCTTTCTTTCCCAGAAGGTGAATCAGTTAATGATTATATAGAAAAAAATTTTGTTCTGTGTCATATACTCGAATTTTGATGAAGCAGTGGCAATGATTAAAAATTTTTTAGGAAGGCACTGCTACTTGTTAAAATGGATTCTTTAAAAATGCCTTTTCGATTGTTACCATTAGGCCCGAAGATTTTGAAAGTATTTAGATTGAAATTCAAAAGTTGATTATACTTACATAGATAAATCATTACCCTTTCGGTGGCATCTGTTAGTTGCAAGACGTTCGAAAAGTTTTCAACTTTTTTGGGAGTATTTCGGTTTAAGCAGAGGTTAAAACGTTTTGGTGGGTTTAAATTCATTATCTTGATTGATTTTCTTGGCGCAGGTAGGTCATTTACATTTAGTTCGCGCTGCTATGGACATATTCAAAACTTGTATTGAATCCTGATTTAACGTTCCCCTAGCAAACCCGAAAAAAACCGAAGGTCCGAATAAAAATTATGGTTTTCTTGGGTATTCGAAACTTGATACGGATAAAATGCAGATACGAATTTTCCCTATTGAAAAATAACGGAATAATAAAAAAAAGTTAGGGAGATTTTAAACAAGAAAAAAAGCGTCGTTACGGAAATACAGTCTCTTATAGGTTCTTTAAACTTTTGCTGCCGTGCATACCCTGCCGGCAAGACCTTTTTTGCAGACGACTTTTTAAATTGCTAATGTGGGTATCGAAGTCATTTCATGGGCCTTTTAAGAGAAAATACAGGCTTAAAGCCCCGACAAACGTATGTGGCAAATTTTTTTTTAAAAAATTCATAAGGGAAATACAGCTTTCCATGACCTTTTTGGGGTTTTTCGAACGGGGGAAGTTCAATTATATAAAAGATGCGCAGGTGGTTTTGGTTTTTTGGTTTTGGGGAATTTTTTATTGAAATCACTGGTGCAGGCAAAAAATGGCCCAAAGCTTGGAATGAAAGAAATATTACAAGCAATATAACGGTTCTCGAGCTGTTTCCTATCGGGAAAATTGCCATAAAAAATCGGGGGTTTAAAAAATTAAATAAATTTAAAAAAATTAAAAATTTTAAAATTGTGCCCAATTTGAAGGGGTTTGGGTGACATTTAAATACTTTAAAAATCGAAATCTGAGTTAGTTTTTTGTGCATTTTTGCGAGCGTTTAAACGTTTAAAATGTTTGAAATTTAATATCTTGATGAAAGCAAAAATATTCCTGGTTGGGGTAATAAAATTTTGCGATAAATTGCCCTCGATTTTCAGGACGAAGTTAAAAAATTGGGCCCCCGAGGGGGAAATCTGTCCCCCAGTGGTAGCCCCAAATCACTTTGAATATCTTAAACCCAAAACAACAATGGGGTTTATGCAAAATATTTTGGGCATTCAACCATTTAAAAACATAATACGGCCTTTATTTCCCTTTTTTAAAATTTTAAGATCCATGAAACAATTTTGGAGGAGCTTTTTGGCCGGAACTCAACAGCAATTATTTTTTGTTTATTCCCATATTTGTTTTCAAAAAAGGGCCCTCTTTTCCGAAATCAAACAAAAACTTATATTGCAGGTTTGGGAAATTAAATTTTCTTTAGGGTAACAAAATGGCCACCAGTCACATGTAACTTTTTGATCAGCTAAATTGCTTGATGGTTGTGTTTTCGGGTTAGGAAAAACAGTTGTAATAGAGCGCCTATCACAAACACATTTTGTTAGGCATATTAAATGAACTTCACAGGAGTATGTTATAATCAGTAGGGAATTAATTTATTAATCATTGGGTTGGCTTTTTGGCATATTTTGGTCGTGTCAGAATTAGTGGAATTAGTGGCCTTGTTATGCATACGGTCCAAATTCCCAATATTAATCGCGGTGAATATTTACATTTCACCGGCCCGGTCATTTCGTTTCAGTGTCATTAAATAGGCACCCAAAACAAATCCAATGCAGAAAAGCAACGTTTGAAACTCCGCACTTGAACAAGAAAAAACGCATGTCCGGTTACGGCCCTTAAATTCTACCATTAATGGTGAGGGCCGGATATCGAGGGTTCTTTTTTTTGCCATGTGAGGGGAAAAACCGGTGCAAAGAATCAATTTTCATTTCTATTGGATAAATGTTTTTGTCCGTGCCGGTTTAAACCGGGGAAAGTATACTTCACAAGCTTCCGGTTTGGGCCCGTGCAACGGCCCCTAGCAAATGGGTTTGCCGTCCTTTTTAAAATTAAAAAAAAAGGGGGTTCTTTTTGGTCATCAGTTGCCTAAAAAAACTTTTTATACGCGTATAAATTTTTTTGAATTATTGATTTTCAGCATTTAAAAAAACAAAATTTTTAGCTAGAATTGAAATACAGGGTACTTGTTACCTTGATTTAAATTTATGCTTTAGATATTTGGATCCGGGGGAAAATTCCATCCATACGGGGCCCGGGTTTGAAAAGACCCAATAAATTTGGGAAACCCCCTAACCTTAAACTTGACGGTAAAAAACAATTGGATGGTGGGGCCATACGGGGAATGTCTTTGGGACGACTTCCGCCGGTGTTCTGTGGATGTAACGTCATTCTTTAGCAAGCCACCTGATGTTATATTAATTCAATCTCGGAGTGGTAATGATTTGTGTTGTCTAAATTTGAGAAAATTAAGATTTATTATTGGTGCCGAAATTAAGTTCTTTAGTGAAGCTTTTCCGGATTCCGTAATTATTTGGATAGACATTTCTTCAAGTCTTTTCATGGAATTCCGACCGTAGTCAAACATAAAATTGAAGAAAGCAGGAAAACGAAATAAATCGCTGGGGTAGGCAGCAAGTTCGTCGTCACCCCAAATCTGAAAGGTAATTTCGGTAGATATTTTATAAAACACCTGGTTTCTTCAGGGCGGACAGGAGTTTCATTTATCAAATATAGGGTTAGCATTTTTACATTGATGCCATTAAGGATGTTCATATTGAAGTACGTTTAAAAACTTAAACAATTTGGTCATATAATTGAATTAAGTTGTGATACGTCGTTTGAATTTTCGGGGGAATAAAAATTTTTTTTTGCATAAAAATTTATCGTGGGGCAAAAATTCAAAGGGACGGGTTGGACAAGCGCACGGTAAATAAAAAAAAGAAGCGAGTTTAACTAAATTCGTCATTTGTTAAAATATTTTTTTCCTTTGGGCATACAGATAAGGGGTAATCGCTAAACCAAGGGTTTTTTCCCTTAGTGGATTATCTCTTGTTTATAATTTTTAAAAATTTTCATTACTAGAAATTGCCTGTGAAGTAAATAATTTTGATTTTTCGCGTGTGTACACAACCGCCAGCATGTCATTTATTATACCGCAAAAAGTACGCTAAAGCCGTTTTTCCATGTACCCATTTATGTCCGTTCAGCCATTCAGTCAGTTTGTTTTGATTGCGTACCAAAAATGTGTGTAGGCTTTAACAGGTATGGGCTCGGCGTTAAGTGTGGTCGTGTTGCATGAAGTAATGGGCAATGTAGTGTATTAGTGCCGAGTAAACAGTGTGTTGGTAAATTGTGTGGTTTTTAAAGTTTTTGCGGCGGTTAGTTAGTCACTCGGTTGACAGTGAGTGTGGAACAGGGTTTTTGGCCCATGGAATGGCTTCGGTAAATTTCCCTAGTTTCAGAGTTGTACTAGGCAATCTTTGGGTATTAAATATCTCTTAATTATAAATTACCTGCGCTTGTCCGCTCGTCCCTCATCAGGCTCTAAAGTAAGACAAAAGGTTTCTCCTTGCTTGGGCTTGCTTTTAATTCGCGGCCATTTTCTGCACCGATTACAATTTCATTTTATTAAATGATTAATACCTGTATATTAGTGATGTTATAAATGAACCTCATAAGTAAATGCTGTCGGTGTTTATTGTTTCAATCAAAATGTGAAATTTGATGATTTGTTTTGTTCAGCTTCGAAGTCATTAAAAATAAGGGCCCGAATTATTTCAGATAGCGAAATAACTTGATTTTATTTTGCGCACCGAAGTTTCACGTGATTTTGTATACAGCCTTGATTTTGGCGGTAAATTATGCGGATTACCTCGGTTACGCTATAATCACCGGGACACATCCGTTTTCCGTCAGCATTGTTCCTTGAGAACTTGTTGCTGTAAACATTCGGCTTTGATAAAATCCCACCCACCACACCCATGAGTTTTCGGCAAAATTATCAAAGTTTATTAAGGAAAAACAATATATTGAACAATTTTTTGGTATGTTCATAGGGTTTTTGAATTTCCTTCAGTTTTTCTGCTGTCACGGTCTTATTATACTTTCAGAATAGTTTGCGAGTTCATGGGCAGTACTGTCTTCCCCCACACCAGGAACTACATCTATACACATAAGCCGAGTTCAACTAAACGTATATATCGTCATACAACTTATTCTTGGACGATGCAGGCTTGGTCTTGGGACGATGCAGCTAGTTCTCGGGACGACGCAAACTTGTTCTTGGACGACGCAATTTTTTCTTGGGATGTTATCATGCGGTTACATCGATACTAGGACACATGGAAATGATTTGATTTGGTTAACGATCTATAGGTGTACAGTGTTCTTTGTTATCTAGTTAACGGTGTGGATAAAATGTGAACGATCTTTTATATTATTTTGTTTTATACCAATTATGGGACAGTACGTTAAATACGATGTTTATCAATGTTATAAACTCTTATGCAGCATACAGTGTATTTAAATTTGATTCAATCGTTTAGTAATAATTTATATAACTGAATTATTATACTATTATATTTTTTAAAATAAACAGTGTTTTATCAAAAAAAGGGCAATTTGCCCGCAAAAATATTAAATGCCAGGGGGGATAAGTGAAAAGGGATTTGGGTTTTTAAAATTTTAAATATTAATTTTTAAAATCTTTGGGGGGCAAATTGCTACATCAAGGTGTATCCCCTGAGTAGAAAATTTATGCCATGTACATATTAAATGGGACATTCACTTTGGCCCAAAATACATGAAAGTAAAAAAAGGGGTAATCGAAAACCCAAAGTTTTTTCTCCTGGGTAGTGGATTATTTTCTTGTTTATAATTTGAAATTTTCAACTAAAAATTCCCTTTTGTGATAAATCAAGTTTTGATTTTTCGGGGTGTGTACAAAACCGCCAGGCATGTCATTTATTATCCGGAAAAAGTACGCTAAACCCGTTTTGTCCTTTGTACCCCTTATGTCCGTTCAGCCTTTAAAGGTCAGTTTGTTTGATTGCTTTAAAAAAGTGGGGTAGTTTTAAACCCAAGCGTATGGCTGGGTTTAATTTGGTTTCGTTTTGATAAGTAAGGGGCAATAGTTTTATAGTCCCGAGAAAATCATTTGTGTTGGAAAACCCTTGGGGGTTTTAAAATTTTTTTGGCTGGCGGTTAGAAATGCACTGGGTTGACGGGTGGTGTAACGGGGTTTTGCCCATGGAAGGGGGCTTGGAAAATTCCTATTTTTCCACGAGTGGACTAGGCAATCTTTGGGTATTAATATCTTTTTAAAATTAAAAATTACCTGCGCTTGTCCGCTGGGTTCCCTCATCAGGCTCAAAAGGGTAAGAAAAAGGTTTTTCTCCTTGTTGCTTGTTTTTTAATTGGGGGGCCAAATTTTCTGCCATTACAATTTCATTTTTTAAATGATTAATACGGTTTATTAGTGATTTTATAAATAAAACCTCATAAGTAATGCTGGGTTTTTTATTTTTTTCAAAAAAATTTTAAAATTTGATGATTGTTTTTTGTTCAGTTTCAAAGTCAAAAAAAAATATGGTTCTAACCTTTTAACCCAATGTTAATTTTTTTATAATTATGAAAATTTAAAATCCATATAATTTTGGGAAAGGGAAAAATATTTTTTGGGATTTTTGGCCCAACCTTCTAAAACGGGTGTGGGTCGTGGGGGGGATACAAAGAAAATTTTTAAGGCTTGCTAATGGATACATGAATGAATAGCTGGTTTTTAAATTTTTTGGAACCCTTATTAGGAATTTCCCCTTCATAAAAGTTATAAATAAAGGGAAGGGAAAAATAAAATCGGGCTTTGACAAGGATTTCTTTTACAGCCCAAACCCAAAAGAATTTCAACAACCCCTTAAAAAATCCCAAGTTTATTAAACCAATTTGTCGGCAGTAAAATTTTTTTTATCTCTTTTTATTTTTGATTAAAGAATGTTTACCGGTTATATGGCCCCAATTAAAAAGGTTGTTTAAGAAATAACATCGGCCTGAGAGATTTTATATATGGCTATTTTTAAAACCGGGTTTTTCATAGGAAATTTACCACGAAGGGAGAGGGCCCGAAATGGTTAATTTTCTCGTATTTAAAAAGACAAAACCGGTGAAAAACCAATAAAGCCCCTTTTAGGCCGATTATTTGAATTTCTATCCAAAAAATAAAAACCCCCTAATTTTAATTTTTTTTAAAATGGAAAAAAATTCCTGTGGGCCCCCCTTTTGTTTTAACAATGTTTTAATTTTCGCAAAACCCCTATTTTGCAAAAAAAATAGAGATTTTCAAAATTAAAATCATTCCTTCTTTTTCTATATTGACAAAATCACGTGGAGTGATAGAATTGGAAATATAACCCGAGCCGCTAAGCGAGGGTTATATTGCAAACAACCGTTTATATTTGGCCATATGACCTGTCAGGAATATTTATAAAGGAAAATTTTTTTAACTTTCAAAAATTCTTTTTTAGAAAAAAAAAGTTTTTGATTTCTTTATCAATTACAGCAAGCATTTTTTTTATAAAAATCACGATTATACGCAAAAAAAGGCATAAAAAAATTGCAGGGATTAAATAAATCAATATAAAACAAAAAGTATTTTTCCCAAAAGCATTAATGAATACCCCTTATTCTTTTTAAAAAAAATTTTGGGCTGAATTTTTCAATTAGAAAAAAATTCAAAATCTATTTTTGAAGGGCCCGACAAAATGAAAACTGATCCCGCAAAGACCTTCCAAAGGAAAAAATTTTTTTACACCCCCGTGCCCTTATTTTTGACAAACGTGATGATTAAATCTTGTTTTTTTTTTTAAATTTCCTTTTTTTACGAAAATCACCCGCAAAAACCAGTTTTTTTTCTCATTTAATTATTGGACGGGTTTAAAACAGCGCCCTCCAAATTTATGTTAAATTTTTAGAAATTTTTGGAAATAAATTTTTAAATCGTTAAAAATTCCCCGGTGAAAAAATATTTGTAAAGTTTAAAAAAAAAGGTTTTTTTTTTGGGGGAAAAAACCGGGGGGTTTTCAATCCCAAAAAAATTGCCCCCCCAAGTGGTCCCGTATATGCAAAAAAAAAACCCTTACTGCGTTGTAAAGGGAAATAGGGAAATATGGTGATAAAATAAATTTCAAAAATCAGTCTTAAAAAAAAACATAACATTAAAATATAAATATATACCTTTCTAAAAATTATAGTACATTTTTCACAATTTTGAAATTCTTTTAAATATTTTTTTTCCCCTCTGGAGGTGGGGCAGCTTTAAAAATATTCAAAATTTTTAAAATTTTTTTTTGGAAAGAAAAGGGAAAAAAAAATTAAAATAGAGAAAAATAAACAAGCAAAAACTAACCCTAATTTTTTTATATGAATACAGAAAAAATTTCCTTTTTTTTTTTCAAATGAGTTTCATTGTGTGGGAGTAACAAAAAATATTTTTAAGTGAATATGTTTTCTTATTTATGCTTAAAAATTATATAAATTTTACACTGTGTTTTTTACTGTTTAAATTTCTTGAAGACGACAGTCATAATTTTCATGTAACTATTGTTTTACATAAAGGAGAAAAAAAAAATGCAAATTTTTTTTTATTTTGCCTTCAAATGCCAAAAAAAATTTAAATTTTTTAACCCCTTTTGTTGTTCTTTTTTCCTGACTGACTAAAGGAAACAAGGTGGTAAATTTTACTTTTATAGATTGGCATTTTTTTGTTTTCTATCAAATTTTATTCGGGGTTCGATTTATTCAAAAAAAAATTTTTAATCCAAAAACAATTTGAAAAAATCAAAATTGGACTGTTTTTTTAAATTTTAAACATGTGTCCTGAAATTTTTTTCATAATGAGAGGACCTGTGACATCCCTTTAGTAAATTTTTTTTTAATTTTAAAACACTTTTTGTCCCTCTCTCTCCCAAACCCGGAGCAACTCCAAATCTGCCAAATCTTTTACCAATGTCACATAAACCAAACCACATTTGGGCATTTAATCCACCCAAAACAAATTCCCCGCATCAAACTAGAAAACTATCCATGATGTATCAAAAAGGTTTTTTGAAAAGTTTACTGGGGTAAACAGAAAATTGCAATTTTAAAGTAAAAGACTACCTAAAAAATATTTTCCCCTTAAACAGATCAATTTTACCCTACTGTCCAGCTGTAAAAGGTTTAGGGAAAAAGGGCCTTTAAAGGGGATTTTTTCCGGGGCAAAAAAAGAACCTATTATGAGAAAAACCACCCAAATTTCCAAAAGTTAAACTAGTTAGGGCAATAGAAAAAGGAAAAGCCTTGATTTAGACCCCACTTGTTTTTCAAAAGCAAAAATTTTAAAACCCCACCCTAAAAAAGTGTATATCTCTCTCCACATGAAACAACTTCCAAATTTTCAAATCTGCCAGCACAGGGTGTAGAAAACTATTCCCTTTCCATATCCTTTTTTGCGAGTAAAAATGTCACTGGACCTCTCGAAGAAATTGATATTTTCCCATCAACTTCCACCAGCTTTTTTCAAGTTCTTCATTACTCTGTCACAAGTGGGGTAAAACTGAAAAAATACTTTTGGAAAAAAAAAAAAAAACATTTCCATCTCAAAAAAGTTAACATTGACCCTATTTTAAAAAAAACTCTTTTGCTAAACAAGGAACAATTGTTAAATTGGGTTTTCAAGGTTTATATGGGGACTTGCCGGCCCCCCCTTTAAAGTAGGAAAAATTCCCCCCAAAAGACATTGTCGGTGACTGTCCCGCTTTTTAAAATAGAAAAAAAATGTGCCCCTTTAAAGACATTTTTTTCGGACAAAGGAAAAGACACCTTTTAAAAGTAGAACCACCAACTTTCCCCAAAGCAAAAGCTAGTTTTTGACAATATTAATGGGGAAAAGCCTTTAAATTTAGCTTACTTGTGACTTCAAAAAAAAAAATTTTACCAACCATACAAAGTGTTCATCTCTCTCCACACTGAAACAACTTCCCAAACTTACAAAACTGCCCGCTCAGAGGTGGAGAAAGCTATTTCCCTACCATATTTCCTTTTTAGCGAGTAATAGTCGCTGGAAACCCCTTTGAAAATTTTAAAAGTCCCGATCAATTTCCCCCCATGCGTCAAGTTTTTTCATTCTTTTGTCCCGTGTGTTTTTCCCCCATTTTTAGACAAACTAAACCATATCACATTTTAGGCCACTTTAAGCAATTCACTCAGCCCATATCTAAAATGTTTACTGAAAGGATTTTGGTTAACAAAAAAACATTCCCAAACTCAAAATGTTAAAATTGACCATTTTTTTAAAAAAAACTCTTAGCTTTAACCAAATAAAAGACTTTAAAGTACAAAAGGGAAATTCCAAATTTTTAATTTTTACCCAAATGTAACTGATTTATTTTCTTAGCTACGAAAAAAATTTAACCCACCATATATGTTCACTCCGGCTGACCCCGTGACTCACAACCCAAAATTTAAAAAAATTTAAATTTTCCCCATGGGTCCATCATGTCTTTTTCTCAAACATTTTAACACTTCAAACCCAAAGTCACAAAAATCAATTCATGAATGTACATCACTTTACCGTGTCCACAACCATCCCCCATTCCCGGGATAAATCACCCTCACAGTTTTTCCCACATCAATCTAGCAATCCCCCCAACATATTGCAAAGGGTTTTTTGAAAAGGTTTACTGGGTTAAAGAATAACATTGCATTCTTTAAAAAAGTAAAAAACTAAGCTCAATTCCCTTTTTTTTAAACAGATACAAAACTTTATTTTTATTTTGGGGACGTTCCCCAAATTTTCAGATAGCGGAAAAAGTGCCTTAAAAAGCAAATTTTTTTTGGACAAAGACCCGAAAAACCTTTTAAGGTTTGAACCATCAACTTTCAAATAGGGTAGCGTTTGAAAACTAGAAAAGGAAAATACCTTTTTTGAGACCTTTTCTTTTGTCTTCAAAAGCAAATTTTCAAGACCCTACAAAGTGTCCAACTCAATCCACACTGAAACAACTTCCAAATTAACAAAACTGCCAGGGCCCGAGGTGTAGGGAAAACTTTTCCCCCTACCAAACCTTCTTGCGAGTATATAGTCGCTTTGGGCCTTCGAAGAAAAGATAAGTCTCAATCAACTTCCCCCCATGCATGTTTAAGTTCTTTATTATTCCGTTATAAAAATTTACATCACATTTTTATGCAAATCCTCAGTCTGAAAAATCACATATTTTTATGCAAGTCCATAAACCCCGCAAAAGTGCATTTACACATTTGAAAGCAAATCCATAGTTTTGCAAGGTGCATTCCCTAATCACATTTTTTATGCAACTCCAAAGCCTGCAAAAGGGGAAATTTGCATCACATTTGATGCAATTCCCTATCTGCCAAAAGATTTCAAGTCCATAGCCCGCAAAAATGCCCCAAATTTGCACACATTTTATGAAAATTTCCAAAAATCTGCAAATTTAGCAATTTCCCTAGTTGCAAAAAATGCAATTAGCATCCATTTTTTTATGCAAATTCCCTGTCTGCAAATGATGCAAGTCCAAAAGTCTGCAAAAGTGCAATAGCATCACATTTGATTTCCCAATTTCCCTAGTCCCCGCAAATGATGCAAGTCCATAGTCCCGCAAAAAATGCAAACAGCATCACATTTGGGTGCAAATTCCCTAAAATGCAAGTCCCCTAGGCCCGCCAAAAAATGCCCAAATTTGCATCACATTTGATGCAATTCCATAATCTGCAAATAAAGCAAGTCCTAAACCTGCAAAAGTGCAAATTTTGCATCACAAATTTAAACAAATTTTATTGTTTTTGCAAAAGATGCAAAATCCAATTTGTCTCAATAGGCAATCAAACATCACATTTGATGCAACTCCATATTCCCGCAAAAGTCAAACAGCTCACAAATTTTAGCAAATTTCCCTAGGGCCCGCAAAAAATGCAATTCCCCTAGTCCCGCCCAAAAATTGGGAATCAAACATCACATTTTTATGCAAATTTCCTGTCCCGGGAAAAAGGGGCAAAGTCCCTAGTCCCCGCCAAAAAATGCAATTAGCAAACACATTTTTGAATTTTTAAACTCCTATCTCAAAAAAACTATAGCTTAATTTGATCAAATTCCTAGTTGAAATGAGCAAGGGCCTGTCTGCAAAGTTCAATTAATAGATTTAAAAAAATTCCCTTGTCTAAAATGATGCAAGTTTTCCAAATTTGTTTTTGGGGAAAAGTTTGGGAATTCAAAATCACATTTGAATTTCCAACCCCCCATAGCCCTCAAAAGTGAAATTACCAAACCATTTGAATGGGAAATTCCATAGTCCTTTCAAATTTTATTTCAAATCCATAGCCTGCCAAAAAAGTTGCAATTAGCATCACATTTGATGCAAATTTAAAAGTCTGCAAATGATGCAAAGGTTTCCAAAAAAGTCCCGCAAAAAATGCAAATCAGCATCAAAAATTTGGGGTTTAATTTTTCAAATTTTGCAAAAAAGAAAGCAAAATCCCTAGTCCCCGCAAAAATTCAACAAACAACACTTTTTTATTTTCAATTCCATAGTCTGCAAAATTTTAAAAAAGCCCCGTCCATAGTCTTTCAAAAGTGCAAAACAGATCAAAATTTTGAATTTCAATTCCAAAAGGGGCAAATGATGCAAAACCTAAGTCTGCAAAAATGCAAATTTTGGATCCATTTTGATGCCCAAAAAATTCCCTGTTTTTCAAAAAATGCAAGTTCCCTTTGCCTGCAAAAGTGCAAATTAAGCATTTAAATTTGTGCAATTCCCCTAGTCTTTCAAAATGATTGCAAGTCCCCTAGTCTGCAAAAATGCAATCAGCCCCCAAAATTTGATGCAACTCCCTTTGTTTTGCAAAAGGTTTCCAAATTTGCATCACATTTGAAATTTAAAAGCTTCAAAATGAAGTCATAATTTCCATGTAACTTTTTAATGTTCTACATAATTTGGGGAAAAAAAAATGCAAATTAAAATTTATTCATTTCCTTTTAAAAAAAAGCAAAAAAAATTTTTTTGGGAAACATCTTCTGTTTTTCTTTTTTTCCCGACTGACTATGGGAAAAGTGTGTTGTAAAAAAAGGGAAATTTTGTAATGATTGGGATTTTTTTGTTGTCCCATCACTAAAATTTTGGAAATTAAATTATTCAAAGTAAATTTTTAATCCCAAAAACCCAAATTTGGGGAAAAATCAAGAAAAGGGCTGTATTTTTTATAAAACCCGTGTTCCCCGACTTTTTACTATAAATGAAGGGGGTACCTGTGACCTTTCCCTTTTTAAGTTTTTTTTAAACAAAACACTGTTTTCCCCTTTCCCCCAACCTGGGGGCAAACTCCCCAAAACTTGACAAAACTTCACCAATGTCACCCCAACATTTCCCCATTTTTTTGACAAATTTAATTTCCCCCAACCCCAACTTTCCCGGGGCATCAAACTAGAAACTATCCATATGTAATTTAAAGGTTTTTTTTAAAATGTTAAATGGGGTTAAAAAGAAAAATTGCAATCTCTTAAAGGTAAACAGTTTTAACCTAAACAAAATTTTCCCATTAAACAGATCAATTGTACGTATGTCCCCCGCTGTTTAAAAAAAGGGGAAAAAAGGGGGCCTTTTAAAGGCATCTGTTTCCCGGGAAAAAAAAGACAAAACCCCATTAAAGAGTAAAACCACCCAAATTTCCCCAAAACATAGCTTTGCTGACAATAGAAAAGGAAATGCCCTTTTAAAGAGACCTTAAATTGTTTTTTTCAAAAGAAATTTTTCACCCACCATTAAAAAAGTGTTCATCTTCTTCCCCACTGAAACAACCCTTTCCAAAATTCCTTTTCAAAAACTGCCACAAAAGAGGTGTTTAAAAACTATTCCAAACCCTATCCTTTTTGCGAGTATAATGTTGGCCGGGGCCTCTTTGAAGAATTTTATAGTCTCGAAACAACTTCCCCCCATTTCATTCAATTTTTATAAATACTCCCGTCACAAGTTGGGATACTGAAAAGATACTTGGGTTTAACAAAAAAAAAAATTCCTACCCCCCAAAATGGGTTTAAAATGACCATATTTTAAAACAAAATTTTTAGCTTTAAAAAAAGGAAAAATTGTTAATTGGGTTTTTAAGTCAAAATGGCGATTGCCGGCCACCTTTAAATTTTTAGGGGAAAA